>NC_092230.1:2716046-2753546 GCF_036320965.1 Panulirus ornatus | reverse complement strand
CTCCACCATCTTGTTCCTATGAACATATACAAGTTTAGGAACATCATGTTATACATCATCTTCCCACGACAATCACCCTCGGGTGCTGCTGCCTCCCACATGAATCACAGAGCGCCGGGCCTGGCCACCCTTAGTTATCTCATTAAGCAACTAACCTGACCTATCCCAAGGGCACAGCGTCCCACCGCGCAGATGAACCTCACCAGACTCACACAGTCCTCATAAGAGGTGAAGTCATCTCTCAAAGGAAGCCACCTGCGACCTTAATGACGGAAGTTCCGCCTTGTTCGGGTCTCCACCAATCAAAAAATGCCATCTCCTCGTCTCCTGCCACTCAGTGATGGTATGGCCCGTCTCCCCTCGTCTGGCTTTTACAATTCCTAAGGAGTCTTATGGTACCGCTTTCATGAGCAGTCCTTCCCACAGCTTCACAAACCTGACCCCGTGTCAAGACGTCACAAAGTACGAGAAATACGTTCACTAACACCAAGCAAGGAAAGCTACACTCGCATCACCTGCCGTACATCAGCATCATGAGATATCTACACCAGGAAGGATCAAAAAATGTACAGCAAAATACCAGAAAATATATACCAAGTCACCAGAGTATATACACCATAATACCAGAACATATACACTAATACAGCTGGGCCTGGGACCTTACCTTACCTTACCTTACGTATACCTTACGATGGTTTGGGAGGTCTTCTACCCCCACAGCTGGGTCTGGGACCTTACCTTACCTTACGTATACCTTACGATGGTTTGGGAGGTCTTCTACCCCCACAGCTGGGTCTGGGACCTTAGCCTTACCTTACGTATACCTTACGATGGTTTGGGAGGTCTTCTACCCCCACAGCTGGGTCTGGGACCTTACCTTACCTTACGTATACCTTACGATGGTTTGGGAGGTCTTCTACCCCCACAAGTGGGTCTGGGACCTTACCTTACCTTACGTATACCTTACGATGGTTTGGGAGGTCTTCTACCCCCACAGCTGGGTCTGGGACCTTACCGTACCGTACGTATACCTTACGATGGTCTGGGAGGTCTTCTACCCCCAAAGCTGGATCTGGGACCTTACCTTACCGTACGTATACCTTACGATGGTCTGGGAGGTCTTCTACCCCCACAGCTGGGTCTGGGACCCAGATGTCGAGTTGTTCCCCTGCTCAGTCAGGCTCAAGGCGGCCTCGGCCCTATACATCCACTACAACCTGGCTGATCTGGTGCACTTCACAGAGGAGGGGAAAATGTACACAGTAAAGACATAAGAGTTTCCTGGGTGCTGCCCTCATTCTGAATCATACCCATCCACGCCCTCATTCTGAACCATACCCATCACCACTCTCTCCTTCATCCACGCCCATCCTGATCCTCTCCCTGTACCATACCAATCTCCGCTCTCTTAAGCTACTGGAAGGTGTGGTGTTCTGAGGTGAGGGTCCAGAGGTGCTGGAAGCATTTGCTGGCTACCATTCACCCCAGCGCCCCTCTGGTCCATTATATCAGGCCTCGGTACGTCTCGCTCTCCTTAACAAAACCTGGAGGCGGGTTGCCAACAGCCGTGTCTCATGCCATTTCGTCTTGTCACCTTCACCTGTGTGTGTGTGAGAGAGAGAGAGAGAGAGAGAGAGAGAGAGAGAGAGAGAGAGAGAGAGAGAGAGAGAGAGAGAGAGAGAGAGAGAGAGAGAGAGAGAGAGTGAAGGGGAGGGGGAGATACAGCAACGAACCCACGCCGGCGGAAGTGAAAACGGGAGGTATACTGTTCATGCTTCCTCCACCGTGACCATGAACCAGCGGGCCGCCAGACGTGGGTAGAGGGCGTGGTGAACAGGGCGTGGTGGACACGGCGTGCTGAAAGGCCAGACGGCAGACAGAAGGCGTGGGATAAAACACTGCTAGCCGGAGAGACGAGATGGGCGTGGGTGGTGGACGTTAACGCATCACGATAGTCTATTCATACTTCGCAATAATGACTTCAACTGCTGCTGATAGGTAACCACTAGTTACGTTTCTGTCTGGGGTACTCATTAGCTGCCTGGAACGCTCGTTTGCTGCTGGAACCCTCATCAGCTACCTGGAACCCTAAGTACCTGCTTGGAACACTTAACTGCTGCCTGGAACCCTCAAAAGCTGCTTAGAAAGCTCAGTAACTTCCTGGAAGGTTTGGTAGCTGCCTGGAACGGTCAGGAGCTGTATGAAGAGCTCGGCACCTCCTTAGAACCCTCAGCACTTATCTGGAACCCTCTGTAGCTTTCTGAAACCCTTAGCAGCTGCCTGAAACCTTCGGTAGTACCCTGGAACCCTCAATTTAGCAGCCTGAAATGCTCTGTAACTGCCTGGAGTCCTTAGAATGGCTGTCTGAAACCCCTAGTACCTTCATGAAACCCTTACTAGCCCTAAAACCTTAAGTAACTTCTTGGAATGCTCAGCATATCCACCTTGAATGCTCAGTAGCTTCCTGAAACCCTCAATACAGCTACCTGAAACCATCTGTAACTGCCTGAAATCGTCAATATGGCTGCCTGGAACCCTTAGTAGCTACCTGGAACCCTCAGCAGCTGCTTCAAACCTTCAACTGCTCCTTGAAACGCTCATTAGCTGCCTGACACCCTCAATGTGGCTGCCTGGAACGCTCAGTAGTTGCCTAGAACCATCAGTATATCTACCTGGAACCAACAGTAGCTCCTTGGACTCCTCAATAGCTGACTGGAACACTTAGTGAATCACAACAGTCTCCATGAAATATCTAAAGGCTCGACACTTGAACTTTGGCACCTACTGGATCTGACTAGACGACTAAATCGTCAGGTCGCAACATTCGACAGCTGGAAAAGACTGACAAGAATACGAATACCTGGAAGTGTCTGACTGGAAGTTACAACGCCAGAGACTATCTGACAAAACTATAAATATCTGGAAGCGTCTGAAAGAAAACGTCAACAACTGGAGATGTTTGACAAGAACATATATAGCTGGAAGGATGCCTTTTTAAGACCTCAACAGGTGAAAGCGTCTGGGTAGGACTGTCAGACGCTGTATATGGCTGGCTGCAAGACGTGGTGGCCATAAGTGTAATCCTGGAACACCGGTTAATGGAGTCAGCTCACTGGGAAGTCTGGTCGCAGGCATGACTCAACGTCTGGAAGTGCATGGACACAGCGCCTAACAAGTGGACGCGACGGCAGTTTATCTCCAGCTGAAACACTGGAACGTTAGAGGTGGAAAAGACAGCCTGGAACTTCCCAATCTCAAGGTGGTAAAGACCGCCTGGAAATTCCTAATCTCATCTCACACAATCGTAGATAACTTCTAGTCTCAGGATGGAACAATCAAAGCCAAGGATGCCTCACGGAAGCACCTGATTCAGCACCTGCTCCGCGAGGTGTCTGACAGAGGAACAACACTTTACCACTGTCTATGGCTGGAACGCCTCATATCCGGAAGTGTCCGGCTAGATGGCTTGACCCTCAGCAACAGATGGAAAGTGGGTGGAACGCTCTGCCACAGGCGAGTCCTACATGTCTCAATCACAGAGACACACACCCATCCTTGATACCCATACGTACATAGACATCATCACTGGCATCATTTCCATACACCAGGATGCCTGAAGGAATAATGTCTGGATGTGCAGTAAGACCAGGGAGGCTGGAGTCAAAAAAACACGGAGGAGGAGAGCGACAGCTGAACGATTCAAACAACGCAGAGGATTTACGATGGTGACTGGTCGAGAGGACGAGCCACCAGTCTACCTGGCTGTAGCACCGACCATCCACCACCCCACCTACCTGCACCAACCACATCGTCATCACCGTACCTGTTGACACAGAGTGGTACAGTGCGGTAACCCCCTTCACCCTACAGACTTGGGTACACCCAGGGACCATCTCAATCATCGTACCCGTTAACAGTGTGACGCAGAGCTGGGGTACAAACGGCACCGCCTCATCACTGTTCAAGATGACTGCCTCATCACTGTTCAAGACGACCGCCTCATCACTGTTCAAGACGACCGCCTCATCACTGTTCAAGACGACCGCCTCATCACTGTTCAAGATGCCTTTGTGTGGTAACACCTGACGTTACCAGTGACGTGGCTGGCTGGCGCTGGAGTCTACGTTAAACACCTACTGTTACCACTAGTGTAACTATCGTTACAGTCACTAGTTCCGTGTTGCTGGCTTCGTTACACAACCGATGTTCGTACTAGTGTGGCTACTGCTGAGGCCACTAGTTCCCCGTTGCTCCACCCGGTGCTGACTTTCCCCCTCATTTCATCAGGTGATGGGAAGCAAGAGAGTCATAGTTATACACGTTATACATCCAGTATTATGTTATACATGTTATACATCCAGTATTATGTTATACATTCCCCCAAGCTCGTGTGTTCGTCTGTGGTGCACCAGCAAGGATATGAACCACACACCTCTGTAGTCAGCATCCTTCATTTTCTCAGAACAAAGCGTTCATAAATGATCATAATACATTCCTCCAGGAAGAACACTTGGCTGAAGTGATACGAGAGTATCATGATACATCAGACGCCACAACCACCACTTCCTTGCCTGGCCTACCATCAGAAGCTAATGATCAGCCCCACCTCATAACAGGAAGGGAGTCTCCCGTAATCACCTGCTTCCATATTACAGTCCTAAACATGCCATTCTGTGGTGTGGAGATGAGTTTTTCCTTCCTCTCCCGAGTCCTGGCTGCTTGCCTGCCTCCACCAATACCCAGATAAGCCACGGCTTCGCATAAATTACTGCGTGGCAACCCAGCGGGTTGGCCAATGCTGATATCAATTTGTTTCCATCACTAAACCCCCGGAGCTTTACCTCCACATGACCCCTGATAATGGTGACCTCTACCCATTAAAACTCCCAGGAAAAATAACTATTCCCTCACCTTTACTCGCTCCTGCCCCTTGTTATTCATGCAAGGCCTGGCCTCGTCGAAGCCCTCTGTCCGTGACTGGAGCCATTGTCGTAAAAAACTAATCATCCCTCATCAAGGCAATCAGGACCTCTTTAAAAGGTCCCAGCCAAAAGGGTTTGACTCCCTTTAACAACTGCTGCTGCTCTTATTTCCACATCGTCTGACAAAAGGGTATCAGTTAGGGTAAATACCCGCTGTGAATCATGACACCACTCCACCAGCGTCATCGAGAGAGAGAGAGAGAGAGAGAGAGAGAGAGAGAGAGAGAGAGAGAGAGAGAGAGAGAGAGAGAAAGTGTTACATACATACATAGACCACAGAGACCCAAGGGCCAAAGACCATAGAGACCCAAGGGCCAAGCGAAGTGGTCTGGCCTTAACACTGCTGAGAGAGAGAGAGAGAGAGAGAGAGAGAGAGAGAGAGAGAGAGAGAGAGAGAGAGAGAGAGAGAGAGAGAGTGTTACATAGATACATAGACCATAGAGACCCAAGGGCCAAAGACCATAGAGACCCAAGGGCCAAGCGAAGTGGTCTGGCCTTAACACTGCTGAGAGAGAGAGAGAGAGAGAGAGAGAGAGAGAGAGAGAGAGAGAGAGAGAGAGAGAGAGAGAGAGAGAGAGAGAGAGAGAGAGAGAGTGTTACATAGATACATAGACCATAGAGACCCAAGGGCCAAAGACCATAGAGACCCAAGGGCCAAGCGAAGTGGTCTGGCCTTAACACTGCTGAGAGAGAGAGAGAGAGAGAGAGAGAGAGAGAGAGAGAGAGAGAGAGAGAGAGAGAGAGAGAGAGAGAGAGAGAGAGAGAGAGAGAGCAAATACCCTTGAGCAACTGGTGTTGGGAGAAACCTCCGTTAACCAGTCATGTGTGTGTGTGTGTGTGTGTGTGTGTGTGTGTGTGTGTGTGTGTGTGTGTGTGTGTGTGTGTGTGTGTGTGCGGGCCGAGGTCCCCCTATACCCACCCCTGGCTGGGCGGAGTCCACTTTCTTCTCACATCCTAACGTTTCCTCGTAACGCTGAACCCCCCCCCCCACCCCTCCCCTGCTCCACACGACTGTGACGACCCACACGCCCACTACAGCCCATAACGAACACTCGATCGCTACGATTCGTTATAACCTCGAGGCAACAGGGGCTAAGAATCCCTATAGAATATATACTGGTTTCGACCTCCTCCTCCTCCTCTCTTTTAGAGGTGGATGTAAACAAAGATATGTGTGTGTGTGTGTGTGTGTGTGTGTGTGTGTGTGTGTGTGTGTGTGTGTGTGTGTGTGTGTGTGTGTAAGGACCAGCTGATTTGCTTAACAAGGACGACCTCTGTCAACATGGGCTTTTAAAACCATTTAATCCTAACAGTGCAGATTACCACTATCACAATTTCGTCATCATCGGATAAAAAATTAATCTAATGTAATTACTAGAGCAGTGTTGTCCAGCTGACTTAGATATGATAACTACAGATAATATATCTTCTGTCCACTGCAGCCACGACCGAACATGGAGTATGGATGTCACCGAGTAACACCACCACAAGTTGGCCCACCACACTCACTTCTCATTAGGTCAGGGCAGGTCACCCGCTGTGACCTGCCACCACGTTCGTCAGTACGGTAACACTGTGTGCAGAGGCACTGGGTCGCTACAGGGCCAATGTGGGAAGGAATTCTAACAGAATCCTCAACCACTTTTGCTGGGTTCTTCCCAGATTTCCTCTTCTTCTCTGTGCCAATTCATCATCTCCATTATCTTCCCATCTGCCGTTCTTCTCTCATCCGTCTTTTATTATTTCTTACAATTGCTTTCACTTTTCTTGTAATCCTACATCTTGCTGGGAGCTAACGAGCACCCCCCCCCCTCCAAGCAAAAAAGATACGAACAAGGAATCATAAAGAATGAGTGGAGGAAAGGAGAATACAAAACAGTATGTGGGACAGACATATAACACAAGACCTGATGGTCTATGACCAGGTTATGTGCTGGAGGACAGTACATGGGAAGGACAGATAACACAAGACCTGATGGTCTATGACCAGGTTATGTGCTGGAGGACAGTACATGGGAAGGACAGATAACACAAGACCTGATGGTCTATGAGCAAGTTATCTGCTGGAGGGCAGTACATAGGAAGGACAGATAACACAAGACCTGATGGTCTATGACCAAGTTATCTGCTGGGGGGCAGTACATGGGAAGGACAGATAACACAAGACCTGATGGTCTATGACCAGGTTATCTGCTGGAGGGCAGTACATGGGAAGGACAGATAACACAAGACCTGATGGTCTATGACCAGGTTATCTGCTGGAGTCCTCTTCCTAACACATATGATCGAGAGGTGACAATAAGGGAGATGGAGGGTGTTGAACCCCCATTATTGTAGAGGGACAGAACTGGGTGGTATTTGCATGGAATGGGGTAATGGGGAGAATAATAGGGAGGGCCTAGCCAAATGGTTGCTGGCGCAGGTGTGTCATGGGTGTTTTGGGTGGGGTCTGGTTCATGGGGGCAATCAGCTGGGTGCAGGAGACGAGAGCGAGGGGCGTGCCCTCTTTATGACAAGCGCCTGACCTTGATACGCCCACGCTGACTCTACCTAATACAAAGGACAGAGAGAGAGAGAGAGAGAGAGAGAGAGAGAGAGAGAGAGAGAGAGAGAGAGAGAGAGAGAGAGAGAGAGAGAGAGAGAGAGAGAGAGAGAGAGAATGTGTGTTACACGGAGACAGACAAAGACAGCAGACCACACAGACCCAAGGTCCAAGCGAGGTGGTCCGGTTCTTAACACTACTGAGAGAGAGAGAGAGAGAGAGAGAGAGAGAGAGAGAGAGAGAGAGAGAGAGAGAGAGAGAGAGAGAGAGAGAGAGGTGGGGATCAGCGTGGCAGAAGGAAGCACAGAATATAGGAACTGCGCTACAACTTGGGGGGAGGGGGAGTCACAGACACTAGTTACGAGGACCATAACTAGCCAGGTAACCCCCCCCCCCTCGGCCCTTGGACTAGTGGGAGCCGCTAGTGAGGACGGAGGACAGGGCCTCTACCAGTCGACAAAGGTGGTGTCAACACAGAGGACTGGAGCCTGGACCGACCAACACTGGTAGTGAGAGACGACACGTTATCAAGGCAATACTAGGGAGTGGGGACTGTACAAGGCAACACTAGGGAGTGGGGACTGTACAAGGCAACACTAGGGAGTGGGGACTGTACAAGGCAACACTAGGGAGTGGGGACTGTACAAGGCAACACTAGGGAGTGGGGACTGTAAAAGGCAACACTAGGGAGTGGGGACTGTACAAGGCAACACTAGGGAGTGGGGACTGTACAAGGCAACACTAGGGAGTGGGGACTGTACAAGGCAACACTAGGGAGTGGGGGCTGTAACAATTGGTCTCAAAACCACTGTAATAATTGGTCTCAAAACTCCAGACCACTGTAATAATTAGTCTCAAAACTCCAGACCACTGTAATAATTGGTCTCAAAACTCCAGACCACTGTATTAATTGGTCTCAAAACTCCAGACCACTGTAATAATTGGTCTCAAAACTCCAGACCACTGTATTAATTGGTCTCAAAACTCCAGACCACTGTATTAATTGGTCTCAAAACTCCAGACCACTGTAATAATTGGTCTGGGAAGGTAGTGTGTGGTAAATGCCAGAGTCTCAGAGTCCTAATGCACTGGAGAGCAATGATGTCTTGCGTACACCTCACACTAGTCAACCATCTCACAACACAGCATTGGAGGCCTTCACCTCACAGCACATTGTGAGAGAGAGAGAGAGAGAGAGAGAGAGAGAGAGAGAGAGAGAGAGAGAGAGTAGAGGGAGGAGCAGAAGCGTGCCTACTACTACTCCCCCTCACCATCACCACCACCACCACTCTCTCTCTCTCTCTCTCTCTCTCTCTCTCTCTCTCTCTCTCTCGCCGGGGCAACTTTCCCTCTCACGAGAGCCTAATTGGCCGGCATACCTGGGCAGGACGTGGCCCGCCCTGGTCCGGGCAGGCGGGTGGTCGGTCGGTCCACCACGCCGCCAGCTGGCCCACATCCACACTATGTCTCTATCTACAACCTCACACTCCAGCTGGCCCACATCCACACTATGTCTCTATCTACAACCTCACACTCTAGCTGTGTCACAAACCTCTGCAGCTCAGGATGAAAGCTGGACAAAGGCAGTGAGATAACAGCTTCATGCAATTAACACTGCTTTTGTGTTTCAGTCTGAAAGGAGGGTACCACACACACACACACACACACACACACACACACACACACACACACACACGTCTTACTGGAAGCCTTAGGCTGGAAATCAAACCTTCGAATATCCTTATTTAATGAGAATGACTCTGTCATGTAAGACTCTCCAAATATCGCATGGAAAAAAAATCAAGGTTATTCTAAGAGATTATAACTCACGTATACCCAGAGCCGCAAACAGATGGCCACTATCTGTACTTACGAGAAATATGACGGTCCAAACTGTCGAGAGGCTCGACATCACAATAAGATATCAGTATGATATCCATCTGAGCAGATAAGACGAGAGGTAGTATAAAGCTATGTAAGCAGTGGCCTCAAACAGCCTGACTGATCATGGGACATAACCGAACACTCTGGTCTCGGATCAAGTTATGTGATGAAAGACGGTCCTCTGGAGTCGACATTATCAATACGTATGTGACCGCAGCAATGATGTACCATAGCATGAACACCTGTGACTGTACCACAGCATGAACACCTGTGACTGTACCACAGCATGAACACCTGTGACTGTACCACAGCATGAACACCTGTGACTGTACCATAACATGAACACCTGTGACAATATTATAGCATAAACACCTGTGACCGAGATGATACACTATCCACATGTTATGAATCAGTTGGAGCTAGTCACTAAACATTCTGGTACAGGTGTGTGTGTGTGTGTGTGTGTGTGTGTGTGTGTGTGTGTGTGTGTGTGTGTGTGTGTGTGTGTGTGTGTGACAAAGAGTCTGTATCCCTAGGTATTAAACAATAAATCACATTATATTGGTTCATACATTAACTACATTACCAGTGTATGGCGACCATGTTGTGCTTCGAATTCGTGTGTGTCATCACGTGGGTTATATAACAGCCTGTGTTTAATGTTTAATTTCACAGTCATTGAATAACCAGATAATAACCAGATGATTGCAAAACTTACAAGAGGAGTTAATTAGTGCTATGATCATTAATGTATTGATACATTCGTAGCGAACTGACGGTCATGAAATAAAAAAGAATTAATAATAAGGCAAAAGAGAAGAGCAAAGAGATGTAATATAGCTATGTTCCCATAATATACACATAACAAAAACAATCTGTACACTTTTAAAGTGACATAATATGACATAAGGACGAAAGAATTTGAGAACATACCAACTTCCTTGCTGTTAAAGAGTGATCATTCTGAGAGCCATCGTTCACTGGAGTACAGGTCGTTCTTGTGTGGTGTGTACATACCTTGAATTCCCTCACTTTGGCCTATTGTCACAGTGGAACATCACCACTTAGTGTTACCAGTGTGTGTGTGTGTGTGTGTGTGTGTGTGTGTGTGTGTGTGTGTGTGTGTGTGTGTGTGTGTGTGTGTGTGTGCGTGTGTGTGTGTGTGTGTCACTCAGATTCTGACCCCCTTAAATCCTGAACCCCTATTAAAGTCTGACCCCTTAAATTCAAGCCTCCCTAAATTCCGACACTTCTAAATTATGCTCCCCTTTCCCTTAAGTTTTGACTCCCATCCCCTCCATAAATAGACTGCCCCATTTCGAAGACCAGGAGGAGGAGAAGGAGGAGGAGGAGGGTGGAGTGTAATTGGGTGGGATGAAATGGGTGGAGGAGGGTGGCTGGCTACGGACGCGTCGGCACGACCTGCCACCTCTTAGTGAAAGTTGGGGGGAGACGGGAAGGCATGTGGGGAGAGGCGAGGAGGGGAGGGGATGAGGGAGCGGTTTGTGACGCATCCCCCCTCCCCACCCCCGTGTGTGTGTGTGTGTGTGTGTGTGTGTGTGTGTGTGTGTGTGTGTGTGTGTGTGTGGATGATGTCAATAAAGGCTTTTGAGATAGCGTCTTGGTAATGGGATGGGTGGGGGGTGGGGGGGTTATCCATGTCGCAAGGTGGCCTCCGTGATCCCTTGCCTCATGCACTCCTCCCCTACTGAAGGGTTTATGAGAAGAGGGATAAAGTTATGAGGAGGGAGTTGACTACATGAGGGAGGGAGACATACCGCATGAAGAGGGAGTCTTGAATGAGGAAGACGGTAGGATGATGAGGGAGACTACGAGTGAGGAAGACGATGGGATGATGAGGGGGATGAATGAGGAAGACGGTGGGATGATGAGGGAGTGAGAGGGAAGCGGGGGGGAGGCCTGTGATGTGACTCATCAGCTGGTGTGTCCAGAACTAGACGAAGCCTGCTTCCTGGGGGTTCCACACCACCCCCCCCCCCTCCTACCCCTGGTCACCCCCCCACTCTCACACCTGAGAGAGAGAGAGAGAGAGAGAGAGAGAGAGAGAGAGAGAGAGACCTAGTTCCTTCATCGTGCCAAGGCTATTCTCTCTCTCTCTCTCTCTCTCTCTCTCTCTCTCTCTCTCTCTCTCTCTCTCTCTCTCTCTCTCTCTCTCTCTATCATATATCACTGAGTCCTGCTGCCTGGGGACTTCTCTATCCGCGTCTGTAGTAAATAATTAATTACCTATTTGTACTGTACGGGGAGGGAGTTCTACACAGGTGGGTACCCCATCTCTTGTACTGAACGGGGAGGGAGTTCTGCACTCGTGGGGCTCCATCTCTTGTACTGTACTGGGAGGGAGTTCTACACTGGTGGGACCCCATCTCTTGAACATTCTCTACTATCATACAACTTCTCAAAACTTCTATATGTTGTCCACGTTTATTCCATCAGTGTTCAGTTTATCCCAATCATGCAACACTCTTATACTACACACACACACACACACACACACACACACACACACACACACACACACACACACATACCAGAAAGCTGGTCAAGTAAACGACCCCCTCCCTCACCTTTCCTCACTTAACCTCCGGCTAAGAATTTCACCTCCAACTGACATAACAAGTACAGTAACAAATACAACTACGTATAGTACAAAAGCAACGACGAATACATTACGAATATAACAAACGCAACAATGAATACAACTCAGATGTAACAAGTACAACAAGTACAACTACAGATGTAACAAATGCAACTAGTAAAAGTACAACAACAACAACAATGATAATGACAACAACAGTAAATACAATCAGATACAACAACACGAGTGCACGGGAATCACCACGATACAGCCACAGATACAACAGAAGGGAAGAAGAGATAAGACAGGTCACTACAACACACAACAGGAGCAACAACAGTACAACCATACACAACAGTAGCAACATCGGATACACAACAGTAGCAACAACGGATACACAACAGTAGCAACAACGGATACACAACAGTAGCAACAACGGACACAATAACAGCGTACAACAGTATATACCAACAGAACAATTAGCCATGACCTGACCCTGACAGCGGCGTCCAATGAGGTAATTAATCACGTGGACAAGATGATTAATTCCGTGGGTCGTCAGGGAAACACACTATTTAATAGCGTGTTCCCTTAATGACCACAGCGACAATTACGTTATAGTCTGGCACACTCTGCCGCTGGCTACAGCTCCCACCTCCCCCCGTAACTACCCATACAGCAGTTACGTGTCATTACCTACGTGTAATTACCTAATTGTAATTACCTATTTGTGCAGTAAGAGGAGTGAGTTTTAAACTCGTGTGTGTGTGTGTGTGTGTGTGTGTGTGTGTGTGTGTCATATACATACATACATAGCTCCCTTTAATTACTTACATTAACAGGCAGATAATTACTCACTATAACTTCGTCAAATATATATATATATATATATATATATATATATATATATATATATATATATATATATATATATATTTTTTTTTTTTTTTTCTTTTAAACTATTCGCCATTTCCCGCGTTAGCGAGGTAGCATTAAGAACAGAGGACTGGGCCTTTGAGGGAATACCCTCACCTGGCCCAATTCTCTGTTCCTTCTTTTGGAAAATTAAAAAAAAAAAAAACGAGAGGGGAGGATTTCCAGCCCCCCGCTCCCTCCCCTTTTAGTCGCCTTCTACGACACGCAGGGAATACGTGGGAAGTATTCTTAATCCCCTATCCCCAGGGATAATATATATATATATATATATATATATATATATATATATATATATATATATATATATATATATATATATATATATATATATATAGCCATATCCCATGGCATGCATAATGTATACCAAATGAATACATATTACACTTCCAGTGGGAGATGTATTCATCATGAGTAAGGCAGGACACGAGGTGAGAGAGAGAGAGAGAGAGAGAGAGAGAGAGAGAGAGAGAGAGAGAGAGAGAGAGAGAGAGAGAGAGAGAGAGAGAGAGAGAGAGAGTTGGTCGAGGATCCTCCTGCAGAAGGCCCCTGTGGGGTCGGTGGTCCTCCGGCGGGCCTCGGCTGAGGACCAGTGTGTCCCGCGTCAGTTTTCTCAAGTCACTCTTCGAGGAGGATAAACACGGAGGGGACAGTGTCGGATCAACACCTCGTCTGCCCACGGTGTCCTGGCCTTCCCAGCGCCCTAGGGGACACTTAAAGCATCGTCCCGTGACTGATCAGTGTCCTGGGGACTCCCACCGTCCCGTGACTGACCAGTGTCCTGGGGGGTCATGAGCCACCGTCCCGTGACTGACCAGTGTCCTGGGGAATGACTATGAAGCATCGTCCCGTGACTGACTCCTCCTCCACTCCCACCCACCCATCCCCACCACACCACGTCCTGCCCCTACAGATAGTGTTACCACAACCCCCTAGTACCCCCAACCCACCCAACCACACCAACCCCTACACTCCCATCCCAGTAGTGACACACACACACACACACACACACACACACACACACATGACACTAACAAAAACCCACTTCAGTTTTTGCTCAGCGAGCCAGGCTTGGGGAGGGTCAAGAAACTCCCTCCTTTACTATACCTCTCCTTCTTACCTCTCCCTCCCTATACTTCTTGCTACCTCTCTCTGTCTCCTCTCTTCCCTCTCTATACCTCCCATTGCTACATCTCTCTCTGTCCCTCCCTCTTTCTTTCTTTCCTTCATAAACAATTCTCCGTCTTGCTACCTTTTACTGGCTCCTTCACTCGTACTCTCTCTCTCTCTCTCTCTCTCTCTCTCTCTCTCTCTCTCTCTCTCTCTCTCTCTCTCTCTCTCTCTTGGTGTAACCTCTGCTCGTTGGTCCCTCCTACCATTCGGCAAGATTTGGTCGTAGGTACGTGTAGGTACTTGTACATAGGTCAGTAGATATTCGTATGTATGTACGAAGGTAATCGTAGGTACTCGCAGGTATGTGAGTCAGTACTCTCTCTCTCTCTCTCTCTCTCTCTCTCTCTCTCTCTCTCTCTCTCTCTCTCTCTCTCTCTCTCTCTCTCTCTCTCTCTGATAAAAAAAGCTCCCTCTTTCCCACTTTCTCCCACGCCCACCGTGTCCGAATGACGCTGCTGGTTGGTTGCTGTGTTGGTGGTGAGGCTGTGTTGGTGGTGAGGCTGTGTGAGGCTGTGTTGGTGGTGAAGCTGTGTCAGCTGTGAAGCTGTTGATGCTGACAGTAATGCTGTGCTGGTGAGGACGCTGTGTTAGTGGAAATATTTCGCTCATGATGCCTTACGCGTGTATCGTGAGGATAATGGTAAGCAACACCTGACCATGACGACATCAGCTGTCATGGGTCACACGTGCTTTAAGATTACCGTCACACTCGCCCATAGTAACACAAAACCACATCCCATCCCCTCACCCACAATAATGATATACAGCAACACCCATGAAATACACCCTCACAACCACTAGTGTACAATCTATACATCTAATGCATCCTAAAGCCTGCATCCTACCAATACAATGACTATATTAGCCCTCAAATCTATACCATGTTACTACCACATAACCACTACAGGCTACCTACCCCTGTCCCATGTACTGTCCTCCAGCAGATAACCTGGTCACAGACCATCAGGTCTTGTGTTATCTGTCCTTCCCATGTACTGTCCTCCAGCAGATAACCTGGTCATAGACCATCAGGTCTTGTGTTGTCTGTCCTTCCCATGTACTGTCCTCCAGCAGATAACCTGGTCATAGACCATCAGGTCTTGTGTTATCTGTCCTTCCCATGTACTGTCCTCCAGCAGATAACCTGGTCACAGACCACCAGGTCTCCCGTCATCTGTCTTCCCCATGTATTTACCCTCCCCCACCGGCCTCCAAGCGGAATGAACACAAAGGATTCGTTCCCATGTATAACAATAATCCACAGAGACACCACAGTACCTCCGCCCTCTCACTTCCGCAGTCATATAGGCAGTGTCAGTGTACACACATACACACACACACACACACACACACACGCACACACACACACACCACGCAAGCCAGGGGTGTCACAACATACCTCACATACATTTCCAAAAACGTGGACGCACGACGCCTCCTCAAAACACCTAGATGGAAACCCAGACCAAAGTGGACGACACGTCTTAACAACTGTCTTAGTTTCTCACAGATCTTTTCTGTTCCACGTCTGGTTTTCAAAAAAAAAAGAAATATAAACAGATAAAAACGGAGAGAGAGAGAGAGAAGAGAGAGAGAGAGAGAGAGAGAGAGAGAGAGAGAGAGAGAGAGAGAGAGAGAGAGAGAGAGAGAGAATATGCCCCTCACAGCAGACCCCTCAGTCAAGTGGTGACTGTACCGCTACCAGAATCCATGCGGAGCTCTGAGGGTGAATGTGATCCCATCATAGCCCAGGATGCAGGAGCCAGGGATAAACCTGAGCCTAATTTATGCAAAGCCACCGCAGAAGACCTCCGAAACCATCATAAGGTATACGTAAGGTAAGGTGCCAGACCGAGCTGTGGGGGTAGAAGACCTCCGAAACCATCATAAGGTATACGTAAGGTAAGGTGCCAGACCCAGCTGTGGAGGTAGAAGACCTCCGAAACCATCATAAGGTATACGTAAGGTAAGGTGCCAGACCCAGCTGTGGGGGTAGAAGACCTCCCAGACCATCGTAAGGTATACGTAAGATAAGGTAAGGTCCCAGACCCAGCTGTGGAGGTAGAAGACCTCCCAAACCATCGTAAGGTATACGTAAGGTAAGATAAGGTGCCAGACCCAGCTGTGGGGGTAGAAGACCTCCTAACATCGCAAGGTATACCTAAGGTAAACTGAAATATTCAACAAAAAGATTTATGTTCCTACAGAGTATTTTCAGCAGATTGCATCAGCGTACTTTGGCATACGAGTTGCAGCCTCTCCAACAACCTCAAGCAATTGACGATGCAACATTATGCACTAAATATGGACGAAGATGACATTTGTGAGATACAAGAAAAAAGTCCTGCACACTCAGTACCCCTGGCGAGAGGGGAATCCTTTCCACCAGCCACTAAATCCTTCACCGCCTGACCCAGGATCCAGCTAATGAAATGTAAACAATGTCTCGCGGGGAAACTTCTCTGTCCCCTCTCTTGATCCAGCGGGACGCCCGCCACTCCTGCACAGGAGTTGGTCTTCAGACGTGACGGTGACGGAAGGATATACGAAGGTGACGCTTGTGTGACGTCAACCAGGTCACCACCAACCTAACCAACAACAAACAGTCCACCAAGCTTCCAGCCCTGTCCCATCCCCCTACTGTCTTTCTAGACCCCCAGTCCCCTCCAGGTTGTTCAGTCCACCAAGTTTCCAGCCCTGTCCCATCCCCCTACTGTCTCACTAGACCCCCAGTCCCCTCCAGGTTGTTCAGTCCACCAAGTTTCCAGCCCTGTCCCATCCCCCTACTGTCTCACTAGACCCCCAGTCCCCTCCAGGTTGTTCAGTCCACCAAGTTTCCAGCCCTGTCCCATCCCCCTACTGTCTCACTAGACCCCAGTCCCCTCCAAGTTGTTCAGTCTACCAAGCTTCCAGCCCTGTCCCGTCCCCTACTGTCTCACTAGACCACAGTCCCCTCCAGGTTGTTCAGTCCACCAAGCGTCTAACCATCATTCCACTGACCTGTTCTCGTTCCCTCGTCCACCACCAACAAATCAATACCACAGATCACTTTCAATCTCAATTTCTACTGATGTCGCCAAACATCCCTGATCCCCAACCATAAATTTCTGATATTATACCTTTACCTTTATCATCTCTGGGGGAGGAGGGCGTCCGACCTACGTCCTTAAGTAGACAATAAAGGAAATCTTTAACTATCTCTATAGTGACATACGGACGGTCTGACAGCATCTTCAAGCTTGACTATAAGATATGATAAACATCCTACGACGAATCACCTAAGTTTACCCCCCAGAGTTCTGGGATGGCCCCGTTACCCCTTCGGGGCCTCGCTACATATTCCCTGTCCTCCACGGGTCAAAGGTCAAATGAGTGACACCCAGATGTCAGAGGTCACATGGGGTGTCCCCCCCCTCCCCCACCCTTCCTCCCTCCTCCACTGCACACACACACACACACACACACAGGAAGCACCGACCCTGCCATCTGGACACTACACTCCACACTTACTCACACCCTCCTTTGTTTTGCTTCTGTTCAGAGAGCCACAATGATCGCTCCGACACAGCAGTCCCGCTCCTCTAAACACAGGGCGCTCCCGAGCCCCGGGGGGAAACTGGTGTTCGCTACGCCACATGCAATAAAACGTGACAATTATACCCTGGGAAACCTGGCAACATGCCTTCCCTAAAACCATGAAAGAAAAGAATGGAAGGAATTTCTCTTCACGTAATTTAAATGAAACATACTCTTCCAGGCATTATGAATATGGCATATTCCGTCATATTGTAGTCTTTTTTTTTCATATCAAAGTAATTTTCAGAAAGAGATTTAAGGAACAGAATGACACAGGTCAAGGTCGAATACCGAAGGCTTACACAGAAAACTTTTAACAGCCTGATATTACGTTTCTAGTTATAAAGTGTCATATATATATATATATATATATATATATATATATATATATATATATATATATATATATATATATATATTGTGTGTGTGTGTGTGTGTGTGGTTAAACACAACATGAAGAGGTTTAACATAAACTCGGTGTAGTAAACAGACCTGCTAAATTTTCATCTTCAAAAAATAACTACGTGTGTATGTACAGATAGATACATAGGAGATAGATAGATAGATAGATAACAGAAAGACAGACAGTCACTCACACACGGAGAGACATAAATATAGAAACACATAACAGCCATTTACACTACCCTCATACATATACTACAATACCCTGCCCAATACTCTCTACAACACTTTTCTACAACACCCCCATACAACACCCATAAAATACCTCTACAATATCCCCATATAATACCCATATGAAATACCTTATGCAATACACCCGTACAATACTTACATCCAACAGCCCCCACAATACCTCCATAAAACACCCCCATACACTATCCCCCCCTCCCTACAACGCCCCCTACACATCCCCCTTACCCTACTGCCTCACCCACACCCACCTTCAGGAAGTCACCACTTGACCACAAGGGCCAATTTTCTCCCTTATTCTTCAGACCAACTTGTCCATCCCCCACCCCCCTAGCCCACCCCCCTTCCCCACCCCCTCTCCTTAACCTCTCTGGGAGTGAGGACACAAGTGTCTCTCAACATAAGGCCACGCCCAGCCCGCGGGAAACTCACGCCCTCAAAAAAAAAAAAAAAATCACTCTCTCCCCGTGCACGTCTTTCACCCTCCTGCATGTTCAGGCCCTGAGCACTTTAAGTATTCTAAACTCCATCCTTCCATCTCCAATTTGGTCTTCCTCCTCTCCTCGTTCCCTCCACCTCTGACACATATATCCTCTTTGTCAACCTTTCCTCACTCGTTCTCTCTGTATGTCCAAACCATTTCAATTTTAGGGTCTAAATTATGAGGGGACTGTCGACCATGGCTGGAACCAATGATATTAGAAAACTAATTTTCGATGTTTCTTTATCCTTAGTGATTAGCCATTCTTCATACCCAATCATCGTTATCCTCAGTCATAATCTTTAACTAATCACAGTCATCTACACCCGAACAGCATCCATCGTCATCAACCAATCACCATTCTCTAAATCCCCTAATTACCCACAATCATTAACCAGTCACCAGCCTTTGAATCTCCATCATATTTCTGTCATCAACAAATTACCAATCTTTAAATCGCCAATTATCACGTCATTAGATAACCACCATTTCTTAAAACCCAATCTCCATTCTTTCAACCCTTATTTACCTAGTCGCAGCCAATCACCAATCTTTAAATACCCAACACCATTACTCCTAATACTTTCCCATATCATTCAAGGCCAGTGTTCCCAACTAGCTGTAAATAGGCAATTAAAAAACCAGCCATTAAAGAGAAATCACCTTCTTAATTACCACTCAAGGGTCAGAGTTGAATCACCTTCTTAATTACCACTCAAGGGTCAGAGTTAAATCACCTTCTTAATTACCACTCAAGGGTCAGAGTTAATCACCAGATGGGGACTGTGAAGTGTCACTCAGTGAAAGTGAAGTATATGAGTGGGGAAGATGAGTATCACAGAGGACGCGTGACCACTTGTGCAGAAGCAGAAAATGAGTGAAAGTGATGGAAGATACGTCACCACTGCAAATGAAAATGAATGAATATGAGGAGACTGTGTCACAATATGTGAAGGTGAAGCTGATGACTGATGATGACTCATTCCGGAAATAAAAGGTGAGAAAAAGATGAGCGAAGGTGAGGATGATGAGCCATGAAAATGAGTGAAGATGAGTGAAGCCAAAATTATTAAAGGGTAAGTACGCTGCGCTTACGCATGAAAGCATGAACACGAATATGACTGAAAGTGAAGATAGTATGTCATACCAGTGAAAATGAGAGGAAGACAAAGGAAGACAAAGATGAAATGAACATGAAAGTAAAATACCTGTCCGTGTGATGTCCATCAAATAATACATTTTACTGACACACTACATTTCATGACAAAACACTGTCTGAACCTCTTCCATTTTCTGTACGATTCTTCCATTTTCTAAACGTGGCACTATTTACCGTACTCGATTTTCTTTAACACCAGAACATGCACAGCCGTTCCTTGGACGCCACGAAGCATGAGACAGAGAGACATCTGGCTGGCTGGCTGGCTTCCAGCGGGGCTACGAAATCCCTGGAAACCCACCAACTTGCTGGAATATCCTCAGGGAAAAGTTTTTTTGTGTTTTTCTTTTTTTTTTCATCCATACGTTCAAATATAGAACGGATAACATAGCCAAGGTAAAGGGTGGGATTAGGGTAAGGATTAATTATCAATACACATGGATGGATTAAAGGTAAAGCTATATTACCTTACCTTACCTTACCTTACATTACATTACCTTGTGGGTAGGTAGAATACAGGGAGATGGATAGCAAAGAAGGCAAGGAAGTAGGTATACAGGTAGATGGGGTAATTATGGAAATAGGTAGATGGGTAAACATGTAGGTAAGTAGATGTGGCAGGTAAGAACATACGTATGTAGGGAACAGGTAATTACTGAGATGGGCAGACAAGGTGTAAGTAGGTAAGCAAACACAGTGGTAAGTAGGCAAGCGAGTGGGGTAAGTAGGTGGGCAGGTGAGTGGAGTAAGGAGATGGGCAGGTGAGTGGGGTAAGTAGGAAGGCAGGTGAGTGGGGGGGGGGAGGGTAAGTAGGAAAGCAGACGGCTCGAAGGTGAGCTGGCAGACAGCTATGTGGGAGGGAAATAAGATACGAGAGAGAGAGAGAGAGAGAGAGAGAGAGAGAGAGAGAGAGAGAGAGAGAGAGAGAGAGAGAGAGAGAGAGAGAGAGAGAGAGAGAGAGAGAGAGAGAGGAGTTACACGCACGCAGACCCAAGGTCTACGCAAGGTACTCATCAAACAGACATACAGTCAGAAAAAAAATAGATAAATCAAAAACAAGAGGAGGAGGAGGAGGAGGAGGAGGAGGAGGAGGAGTAAGAAAAAGGTGTGAGTGTTCCACGTAAAACACGTCACAGTCCTCAAGGCCGCAGTTATCAAGACAAAGGGAAAACACAACACTGGAGGGAGTGGGGGAACCACTGGAACACACCAGGGGGAACACTCAAACAATGGGAGAACACTGCAGAAACGCTGGTGTGTGTGTGTGTGTGTGTGTGTGTGTGTGTGTGTGTGTGTGTGTGTGTGTGTGTGTGTATGTGTGTGTGTCGTCTCAGAGCAAAACACACCTTCTGCAGTCAAAAGCCAAAAGATCTTTCGTGGTACTGAAAAGATACAATGGTGGGGTACACATAAACACTCTCTCTCTCTCTCTCTCTCTCTCTCTCTCTCTCTCTCTCTCTCTCTCTCTCTCTCTCTCTCTCTCTCTCTCTCTCTCTCTCTCTCTCACACACAAAAAAAAAATATGTGACGACTAATACGCACTCCTCCCCCAGGGGGCTGACAACACGCAGGAAGAGCAGTGCAGTCATACTGTAATGGTCTTGTATACCACCGCTCTACCACACACACACACCCGCCCACACATACACACACGCCAAACTTTCCCTATTGCATAAAATATGCACACACACACACACACACACACACACACACACACACACAGGCTCTGTCCATCCAGGCTATCCATTATACACCCACCTACCTTCCTCACTTCCAGGCACAATGTCACCTTTATCCCTGTGGTTCACGCAATGTGATCATCACCTCGACGAAGTGGTCTGGCTTGCTTCCACCCTCCCTACCCCAGCCAGCCATACCTCCCTCCCTCCCTTCCTCCCTGGCTAGTTTTTACGTGGTCCCGGCGTGATCCGGCTACATGTGTGGCTATATTAGCTCCAGGTAATCACGCCAGGTTTAACGTCTCTTCCTGGGGTAGGTCATGAGAGTGTCTTTGATGTGTGTGTGTGTGTGTGTGTGTGTGTGTGTGTGTGTTATTACTTATTTGTGCATATGGGGAGGGAGCTTTCTATGTAACTCCACTTCCTCACACAGGTCCCTGAATTTGCCAGTAGCAGTTACTTGCTCTTGGCTTTGCTGGTCCTAAGAGTCCACCACACACTGTGGGTGGAGAGACTCGTCCTCATGTCCCTCTCCGTACAATCCCATCCGTCCCTCCCTCCGTGCACCTCCCTCACCTACCAACCTCCAGCTGTGTCCTCTTGTTCTGGACTCTCATTTTACCCCCCCAAGAAACTATCACCAGTCGCCCTCCTCCTTTCCATTACTTTCCCTTCCTCCCTGCGCTCCCTAAAGCCCCCCAACAAACTCCACTCGAACTCTTCAACTCCCAAAACCTCTCCCTTTGAGCCAGATGAATCCTCCAGGCATTTATCCCAACCAACATAACGGCGTCATGGACTCTTTAGAAGTGTGTATGGACTTATCACGCCTCTCCTTACTCTTTATTCTTCTAATGTGGGCAGACTGAGGACTTCGCTGTTCATTCTGTTGAATTCTGCACGCTGTTCTGGAGGCATTCATCTGGACCCCTTTCCAGAGGCATGTTCCAGCTTCGCGGGCGACTGTATGTCGTGTGTATCTTCCTAAAACATCTCAACAGTCCAGGTACTTGAAGGTATCTCCGGCACGGAGGAAAACCCTGAGTGGAACAGAGAGAAATGCAGACAGCAACAGACCACTGGATCCTTTCCAGGCTGTTGGTGATAGTGGAAGAGATCAGAATGGCAAGAAAAACACTGTAAACACGGAGCTCTCTGGTGCAGAGGTTAGTGTTCCTGACTGTGACGCATTCAACGGCCGACCAGAGTCGAGCGCACAGGTTCGAATCCTGGTTTCCAGCAATCGGTCCACATTCAACCCAGCTGTTCACCCTTATGAAGGGTGAACTGGAACGATGTGGTATACTGGGGTCGACTTGCCGTCAATGGACTGAATCAGGGCATGTGAAATATCTGAGGTAAACCATGGCTCGGAGCTGTGGTTTCGGTGCATTACACATGACAATTAGAACTGGATGTGAGCAGCTGCGATTTCTCTTCGTCTGTTACTACTACTACTACTACTAAGAGTAGTAAAACCAGTGGTATCATAACTAGGCAGCACTATTCAGTGGCATCAGTAGTGGTAAACACTACACCCTGAACTGAGATTGACAGTTAAATATGATGCCTTTAGTCACACTGACGCCCTCACCACTGAACAAAATCCCTAACAAATCATATACATATACACAGTTGGGTCCCTACAGTGGACCACTGAGGCTGGGTCCCTACACTGGACCACTGGGGGCAGCCGGCAGCGCTGTTGTGAATTACATAAACTGACGTTTGTATGTAGAATGGGGAATGAGGATCAAAATAACTGGGCTTCCACGCTCAGAACTGAAATGTCTGTGTTATTCTCACTGCCCGAAAATCTATTGATGTCTCTCAGGATCACGCAAGAAGAACCACATACATGTGGGTCAAACAGGAGGATCAGCAGACGCCTTGGTGCGCACATGCGCAGGTCTGACTGGGTTACAGAGGATACTCACGAGAGTTTGCACCCCTCGCCTCCACTTGACACTGACCAGACCAAACGTCAACTCTGCCAGCGAAGCTGCCCTCACCCTGTACCATAACATACATTATGTGACCCTGTAATATAATGCACAGGAGTACTGTATGGGGAGCCAATTCAGAAACCCTAACGAGCATTACAGGATGTGTTCAGGCAATTCATCCCTAACAATGTGCGACCTCTCTCAGGTATTTCACATGTATCCCAACTATGCCAACTTTCAAGATTACACTTCTCATGTATCTCGTTAAGTGATCCAGTCACTTCTGCTCTTCCTTCGTAAACGACCTTACTTGCTATCTAACCATCGTCCAATCCTTTCCACCAGGTGTCGTTATGTAACCAGCCATGTAATCAATCACTACAGCACTAAGACCCAGGTCCTGTGGGCCCTCTGTACACTGTAGTATCCTCCTGTGTGCCACAGCCCATGTAACGAGTACGAGGACACCACAGATTGGGCTCTGGGTCTGTCTAACTTCCCAGCGAGTCCCTTGGGTTATCTAGGACTCCAGCTGGACCTAATGGCTCCTGGCAGTTGAAGGTCACGGGGTCAAAAGCCGTACCGTACGTGGAAATACACACAAAAGTTGTCCGAAACACCACTGTGACCCTGGGCTGACCCCTGACCCCTGGCCAGTCCTTGGCATCAGCGTGGGAACCTGACCGACCCCACGTGACCCTACCATCCACCCATCCGAGCCCTACATCCCCTCCCAACCGCCCCCACCATACCATCCCCCCAACCAACCACCCAACCACCAAGAACCCAACCATTCTCATTCCCCCTTACCCAAACGCCTTCCCCTCCCCCCCCCATCCCACCCAATCCCCATCCACCAAGCTATTGTTAACAACCGACCCCCCCCCCTCATCCATCCCCCTACACCCAACCCAACCACAGTCCTTCCTCCCTTCTGTAAAGTTACGACCAGCTCTCTCTCTCTCTCTCTCTCTCTCTCTCTCTCTCTCTCTCTCTCTCTCTCTCTCTCTCTCTCTCTCTCTCTCTCTCTCTCTCTCTCTCTCCCCAACACACACACACACACACACACACACACACACACACACAGGGGGGATGGGTCCAAGAGGCATCATCTGTTTCTAAGGAGGGGAAGGAAGGTGTAGGGAGGATGGTAGGGGGTGGCGAAGCTGTAAACCTCAGGAGACGAACAGTGGAGGCCAGGCTGAGGCAAGAGGACACACACACACAGGAGCAGAGGACCGGGTACAGCGAGAGAGAGAGAGAGAGAGAGAGAGAGAGAGAGAGAGAGAGAGAGAGAGAGAGAGAGAGAGAGAGAGAGAGAGAGAGAGAGAGAATAAAAGGGAAAGAAAATAGCAGAGAAGAATGACGGGTAGGAGGAGGGGTAAGAGGAGGAGGAGGAGGAGGAGGAGAAGTTATAAGATCATCAAGGAGGAGTTAGAGGTAGGGGCGTGCGTGGAGCGGAGGAGGAGGTGGTGGGGGGGTGGGTAGAGGGGCCAGACGCTGACAGATATGGATCACAGATGTAACGACGGAGGAAGGGGAGGAGCAGCCTTGTACCCCACCCCCTCATGGTGTAGTGACACACACACACACAAACACACACACACACACACACACACATGGCTGGCGAAAATGTCACCATTGACAAGACGGAATCACTGGGTCTTCGTCAAAGAACTCCTCACCATAAGCCAAGTCCACACTTTCCTACAACTGGGAGTACCACATCCATGGGCTGCAGAAGCCTTCGGTAAGGTCCTGGGATAATAATAATAATAATGATGACAATGGTAATAATAATAATAATAATAATAATAGTAATAATAATAATAATAATAATGATAATAATAATAATGATAATAATAATAATAATAATAATAATAATAATAATAATAATAATAATAATAATAATAATAGTAATAACAACAACAACAATAATTATAATAATAATAATTATGACGTACTTTACTATTCATTTTCTCTTGATTTCAAAATTCTACGAACTTATTCCTCTTGAGGATTTGCGTCACCCACACGAGTGACCACCACCTGAGGTTCGCCAGCTCAAGACCACCACCTCCCTGTGGCCAGAGGTGACACATAACAGATGTGTAAACTCATAAATCGAAGGATACAACCACAGGGACTAAGTTACCACGGGGGCCACCTCTAGGCAACAGCCCTACGAGCCACAATCAGTGTATCGTATGGATGTAAGGACGGCTCTCTTTCTTCAGTTTTCTCAGTTCAACAAGGATTTATTTACCTAAGGGTTCACAGAGAAAGTTTCTGTGATAGTGTGGGTGAAGGACACATAGCTGGGGGTAGGTGGAGGCCAGCATGGGGCGTACAGTGGGCACAATACATGGATATAGGAGGGTGACAGGTGGGCTTATGTGTCGACAGGTCCCATGAAAAACCCACACCAGCTTTAAGGATGACTCCTCTGCACTGAAGACTACATACACCCTTACCATTACTACATACACCCTTACCATTAACATTCAGCTGTGTAGACGGCTCCATCAGTCATGCTACTGCTCACTGATCACATATCGACCAAACATCTGGTATAAAGATGCGTGGAGGTTTGACCATCCTGTGCTAAAGTGTGGCTCCAGAACCCAGTCTTACGGCAGGAGGTTCAGATGGGAGTAGCCCATATACGGTCGAGGACGGCAGGGTCGAGCCCTTCGGGAGCAATACGTATGCCAGGGGCCCGGGCACAGACCGCACCCGCGTCCATACTCACGATAGCAAATTTTTTTTGGCATTATTGAATGACATTTCCTTGATTTATGCTGGAGAAACCGACGAATTTATAATGCGCTCCTACCCATCCTCTAAGACGCTGGTGCAAAGAAAGATGGCAAAATGTACTAAAACAAAAGGGGGGTGGGGGGTCTGGGAACGGTGGCTACATGGGTGAATTGTACAAGTTACATGATGACTGTATTATTCACATGGACTGGGCCACAGAGACTGAATTATGTAACAGGTTTCAGTCGTCTCCGGGTACGTTTGCCTCTCCTCAACTTGAAGTGGGTCGCAAAAGGGGTCGTGCTGGGTCATTCTACAGAGTACTTCCCCGGCTTTATGTGAACATATGGCGTGTATTCAAAGTCCACTTCATGATGTTCCACTGGTCCCTGCAGAGGTGCTGGAAGTCAAGTACTTCGTTCGTTTATGTCTGAATTCCAAACATCTGATTCCATGATTCCATGAGTCTCTCTCTCTCTCTCTCTCTCTCTCTCTCTCTCTCTCTCTCTCTCTCTCTCTCTCTCTCTCTCTCTCTCTCTCTCTCTCTCTCCCCCCGCCACCAGAGCCTCCTCCCCCACTCCCCCGTTTCAACACTCCATCTCACCAACTCGGACAAGTTAGCTGCGTATTTTCCTTCCTCCCTCTTATCCATTTACCTCCACCTCCCCTACATAACACTTCCTCCCTTGCTCTGCTTCACCCTAGCCCTTCTCAAACTCAGGTACTCGAAGAGACATCGGAAACATAACCAAGCCACTAAATCCTACGTGACTCGGGTCAGCTTGAAATCATGGCCACTCCATCCTACGTGATTCATGTCAACTTTAAGTCCCTCCTCGTCTACACAGGATACATCGAGATGCACATCTCCGCCCACCTTCTGTGTGAACTACTTCTTCAGAACGAGCATCCTAGCCCCAACCCTCTTGTGGGCTGGTAAAAGGGCAGACACAACCAAATCCCTGGGATAGACTCGCTACCCTCCTCCCGTCTGCATACAATGTTTTTACAAGAAAAATTCTCACAAAGTCACGGGAAGTCAGAATAACGCCCTGCTGCTCTTCACTACAATGTAAACCTGATCATTTCATATTCATATGATGACTTTGACCCCGACGAATAAATGAGTATATGTAAAATCGCAAGAACTCGTGAACAACAAGTACACAGAAGATACAGGAAAAAAAAAAAACACAACTTGATTTACTCAGACAAAGAACGTGATAATTTCTTCTGAGCCTCAATGCCCACCTGCATCCTCCTATGTCCATGTATTGTACCCACTGTACGCCCCATGCTGGCCTCCACCTACCCCCAGCTATGTGTCCTTCACCCACACCATCACAGGTCCACCTGTCACCCTCCTATGTCCATGGATTGTACCCACTGTACGCCTCATGCTGGCCTCCACCTACCCCCAGCTATGTGGCCTTCACCCATACTATTACAGGTCCACCTGTCACCCTCCTATGTCCATGTATTGTACCCACTGTACGCCCCATGCTGGCCTCCACCTACCCCTAGCTATGTGTCTTTCACCCACGTAAGCCCTTAAATCCTCCACCAATCCTCTATTAAGGGATCACAATTGTATTCAATGTACATCCTGACAATTCCCCTCTTCCCTCATCCCTTCCCCCACGACAGCCCAGCATCCCCAGGTCCCAGGGCCGGCCCCTAGAACAGCGCTCAGATCCGCCTTGTCCTACAGCCAGGTGGTTGACGTCACCAGCGACAACACTGGTCCACATATACTCTGTGACTTCACCAATCACCGGCTTGGTGACATCATGAGGAGTAAGAAGAACCACTTAACTCTGACATTATCTCCCACTCTCTCTCTCTCTCTCTCTCTCTCTCTCTCTCTCTCTCTCTCTCTCTCTCTCTCTCTCTCTCTCTCTCTCTCTCTCTCTCTCTCTCTCTCTCTCTCTCTCTCTCTCTCTCTCTCTCTCTCTAGATTGCTAGCATCCGTTGCAAAAGATGTGATACCTAACACCATGTTCACTGATAAAGCCCAGGAGTGGGGGTTAGAGAGAGCACCACTAATGCGTGACTGGCAAGCATAAAAGAAATTAATTATGGGGACTTTAATTACTGGGGGCATGAGGTTCTAATCACAGGGACCTTCACTTAAGTGGGAATTAAGTTCTAATTATGAGAATCTTTTCTAAAAGGGCATCAGGTTCTAATTATGGGGACCTTAACTACAGGGTAATCGACTTGAGGTGTCTAAATCCAGGTCCAGTCCTGGAACAGTAGCTAGATGGATCACGGTGGCCCAGCTTTCCAGTTCTGATACAGTTGCTGTAAGAGTCCTAGAACCCAGCTTATCAGTAATGGAGTAGCGGCTGGAAAAACCACAGTGCCCCAATTTTCCAATTCTGGAATAGCGGCTGGAAGGATCCTAGGTCCCAATTTTTCAGTTCTGGAACGGCAGCTAGAAGGATCCTAGTTTCCCAACTTTCCAGTTCTGGAATATGAGCAGGAAAAACATTAGTGTAACAACATTTCAGCTCTGGAACAATGGCTGGAAGAATCGAAGTGTCTCAACTTTCCACCACTGGAATAAGAGCTGGAAGAATCCTAGATTCCCAGCTTTCCAGTTCCAGAATGATGGCTGGAAGAATCGCACAGCCCCAACTTTCCAGTTTTGGAATAGCGGCTGGAAGACTTCAAGAGTGAGTCTAGTGGTCATGCTTGAACGAAGCACATTTTTGCAATATTGTGATTCACTTTTGATGATTGGTGGTGAGCACGACGGCTGACCCTGGGCATGACAGTTGACCTTGTGACACAAGAGGGGGTTGGCCCTGAACCTGAGGGACTGACCCCTAGCGTGGCGGCTGACCCTGTAACACCAAGAGGGCATCAACTTAAGGGCGGCACTGGCCCGCCCGTGATTATTATCATGTCGATGACCCTCGTCCCCACCACTTACATGTGACCACCGAGATCGACGCAAGGTGTGTGTGAGAGAGAGAGAGAGAGAGAGAGAGAGAGAGAGAGAGAGAGAGAGAGAGAGAGAGAGAGAGAGAGAGAGAGAGAGAGAGAGAGAGAGAGAGAGAGAGAGAGAGATAAGGGAGGTGGGGAAGGAAACATGAGGTACACCCAACTAAGCCGGATCTCACCGCCTAATTCAAATGTAAGACGGAAGGAGGAGGAGGAGGGGGGGAGGGGGGAAGTGAGGTAAAGGGTGAAAAGGGGGTGGGGAGGGGGGAAGAGGGAGGTGAGGAATGAAGTGGGGCATGACCTCCATGGATCCCCACCCAACACTTCCACCCTTCACCCCAACCTTACCACTCCCCAGGACCCCCATTCCCAAGCCAATCCTTCCATCCATCCCCTCCCACGTAACCATTTCCAGGAACCCCCGTCCCCAGCCAGCCCTTCCATCCCCTCCCACGTAACACCTCTCCACCCCCAACCCCTCACTATCCTCACAAGGGAGTCCCGGGAGGTCATATAAGGCGAGGATCTTCCCGCAACACGCTAATTAACCCTGACTGACCTTAGGTCAACTATTAGTTCACAGTAAACAGCTTGTCTATCACTCTACTTCAATTTCGTCCACATAAATCTATCCTGCAAATATGAAAAAATGTGTTCATGTCTCATCACGAAAAGCCTTACACATCTATTTCAAACGAAAAGCTAATGTGAAAATTCTCTCCATCAGAAAACCCGATACGAAGTTTTAATTAATGGCGCAGGACTGATATTAATAATGGTATTAATTAGTATATGAGACCAGAGACTTCTCAATACACGCTTCCCTCGGCCTTAGCTATGGACGTCCCAGCCACAGAGGGACAGTAATGACTATTCACTGACTGCACGACAAATTGGCTTCTGTTTAATACCTTGTTACGGTTCAAAAATTCCTCATCGACAATGGAATATATATATATATATATATATATATATATATATATATATATATATATATATATATATATATATATATATATATATTTTTTTTTTTTTTTTTTTTTTCATACTATTCGCCATTTCCCGCGATAGCGAGGTAGCGTTAAGAACAGAGGACTGGGCCTTTGAGGGAATATCCTCACCTGACCCCCTTCTCTCTTCCTTCTTTTGGAAAAAAAAAAAAAAGAAAAACGAGAGGGGAGGATTTCCAGCCACCCGCTCCCTTCCCTTTTAGTCGCCTTCTACGACACGCAGGGAATACGTGGGAAGTATTCTTTCTCCCCTATCCCCAGGGATAATAGGACTGCATATATATATATATATATATATATATATATATATATATATATATATATATATATATATATATATATATATCAAACAGCCACATCTACAGTACTATACTGTAGCAAGGCTCCCTAAGTCTAGCGTCTCTGACAGACATACCAGCCAGACCCACGCCCTCAAACCCACGCCCCGACGCGCCCACGCCCCGCCGCGCCCACGGCTACAAGCAGGCAAGGCCAGGACCGGAATACATAATGGACTACAATAAACAACAAGAGCCGGGGCCCGCAACGCTGAGTGAGTCAACCAGTTTGTCTTAGTTCGTTGAGTGAGTGAGTGAGTGACACAAAAGCCTGCCTCTCTCTCTCTCTCTCTCTCTCTCTCTCTCTCTCTCTCTCTCTCTCTCTCTCTCTCTCTCTCTCTCTCTCTCACATAACCAGCCTTTAACAGCGACGATGAGCGTGCACGAGAGCCCGCATAAGCCGCCAGGAAACCGTGAAGACAAGAAGCTACAACTGGCGGGGTGGACGAGGAGGAGGAGGAGGAGGCGTTTAACCCGACCCCATTAATACTCCACTGGTAATGAGATCGGCCTGGCTGGTGTAAGCCACGGCGGACCACGGGAAAGAAGGGTATCATGGTCTCTCTGTAATGGTCTTTATACGGACCACTCAGTGGCCGCCCAGTTACGAGGAGGTCCAATTCGACAGCTTCCAGACTTCCTTAAGGGCAAGTCGTCAGGCAGCATGATTTCCAGGGGGCCAGCTCCATGTTCCAGTCCCACACATGAGGCGTCCCACAGATGAAAGATACTTCTGGCATTAAAAAATATCTTTTGATACCCTTAAACTGGTTTGTATTATCTTACATTGCTAGCTCTGCCATCAAATCCTCAATAAAACTGACTTGAATTAACTTTATCTTGTCATTTAAGCCATCAAAACCTCAATGAAGATATCAAAAGTGGTTCCAATTAGCTCTTATCTTGCCAGTCCTATCATAAAAACCTCAATCAATATCCTTAAACTGGTTTGAACTACATCTATATTGCCATTTCTGCCATAAAACAATTAAAGAAGATCCTCAAACTGGTTTCAATTAACTTTATATTGCCATCTCTCCCATTCTAACCCCCAATGGAGGTACTTCAACTGATTTAAACCAATTGTACTTTGATCAGTCCCCGATATAACCCAACTGATCGATTCATTACCAACAGAAAATGTTGGCCATCGTACCAGCGTTACAATATGCCGAGGGATTCGCCAAGTCCCCGTACATCCCTTGCCTGCCTCACACGAGACCTTGTCTTCCACAGACCCGTTCTCCTGCTATGGTCAACAGAGAACTGTTTAACCTGTAAGCCACCGTACCGTTACCGAACCTTTCTCAATGATCACACAAAACTAAAAAGACTTGTAGTCTGACATTGTATTAAACATATCTAAAAACTCAGCAAGGATGAAAAAAAAAAAAAAAAACATGAATTAATACATTCCTATCGACATCAGACATGTAGAATCTTCTTTTTTTCCAAGCTTGTTCGCCGTTTCCCGCGTTAGCGAGGTAGCTCCAGGAAAAGGCGAAGAAAAGGCCGCATTCACTCACATCCACTCTCTAGCTATCGTGTGTAATGCACCGAAACCACATTCCAAATCCACAACCAGGTGCCACAGACCTTTCCATGGTTTTCCCCCAGCTGCATCATATGCCTTGCTTTAGTCCACTGACAGCACGTCGCCCTTGTATACCTCTTCACTCCTATTCACTCTATCCCGCGCACGTCTTTCACCCTCCTGCACGTTCAGGCCCCAGTCAGTCAAAATCTTATTCCTTCCATCTCCAGAGTGGCGTCCTTCACTTCCTTGTCCACTTCACTTCTGACACTTCTATAATCAATAACTCTGAAGTTCAAAGCTCTATTGTAACAAAGGTTCTGTGACCAATACCTCATAAATTCTACACTCTACCAGAGGTTCTGTCATCAATAACTCTTGAGTTGTAAATCCCACTAGTCTCTATCGTCTTTACTCCTGCAATCTATATTGTAACAAATACGCTAGTCATGACCCAGAAAAATAGGATCTTGGGGTTGTACAATAATAATAATGATTAATGATAATAATGATAATAATAATAATAATAATAATAATAATAATAATAATAATAATAATAATTATTATTATTATTATTATTATTATTATTATCATTATCATCATTATCATTATTATTATCATTATTTTCTTTCAAACTATTCGCCATTTCCCGCATTAGCGAGGTAGCGTTAAGAACAGAGGACTGGGCCTTTGAGGGAATATCCTCATCTGGCCCCCTTCTCTGTTCCTTATTATATTATTATTATTATCATTATTATTATTATTATTATTATTATTATTATTATTATTATTATTATTATTATTATTATCATTATCATCATCATCATTATCATTATTATCATTATCATTTCTTCAAACGTGTACGCTGTTTCCCATGTTAGTCAGGTAGCGCCAGGAACAGAAGAACGGCCTCACTTCCTCACATCCACAAAGCGTAATGCACCAAAATCAGATTCTTCTATCCACAACTTTACTCCATAAGCCTTTCCGTAGTCTCCCATGACCGGTTCATATGCTCTGGTTCAGAACACTGACCACGTCGCATCACGTATACCACATCGCTCCAATTAGTTCTATCCCATGCACGCCTCACACCCTCCTGCGTGTTCAGGCTGCGACAACTCAAAGCCTCTTCCACTTCATCCATCCATCTCCCTCTCGGTCTCCCCCTTACCCATGCCCCCTCAACTTCTAACATGAATATTGTCTTACAGTCACCCTATCCTCCCTAGTCCATTCCATGGGACCAAACCATTCCACCATACCCTGGTCCGCTTCCATAATCACACTCCGCTCACTACCCCAACTCTCTCCTACCCGTCATCCCTAACATGATCAAACCTCCCCACTCAAAGTACTGTCCTTGGGTGTACCACTTCCAGAGCATCCACTCTCCTCCCGTCTTTTCTACAATAGGGCGCAAGACTGGCACCCACACAACACGGACATATCTACTGTTACCATCAACAATACCCATCATTGTCCTCACACACACAGCAACCTCTATAGACCGTTGCTCTCCCCTTCTCCCACCCGATGATTAACTTTCGCTCCCATTGTTCCATCGGATATCATGTCCAGTCTCGTCCCCCTGCTGTAAACCTCATTACCAATTCTTTTATTCACATTAACTCCCAGCTTACTTCCTTTCACACGCTCTCCAGAACCCAGACACTAGGTTCTGCAACACCTCTCTAGAATCTGCCACCAAAGCTCCATCCGCACCACATTCATAAACGGATCAAACAGCCAGGGTGCCATCAAACACCCTTGACACACACCCACCTTCATTTGGAACCACTCACCCTCATCCCTTCCTACTGGCACACGTCATACTCTTCAGATAAAAATTACTCACTGTATTTAGTAAATTTCCTCCCAAATCTTTTCCCGCAAAGGTGCTGACCTTACCCTACACCCGCATGGAAAGTAGCCCTCGAAGCTCCAGGAGTTCAAAAAAACAGAGAACAAACATATTCAGATATACAAAAAAAGAAGAAAATAATTCAACACTGTACTGTATTTCTGGGTAATCCTTACAGCAGCAACAACAACAACAACAACAACAACAACAACAACGAATATCCAAGGATTTAGGAGGCAAAAATACACGTTTTGAAAAAAAATTAGTTAAATAGTAATACATATCTATCGTGAAAACCAATCCATCTGCATCAACAGAATCAGTAACAAGGAGCCACTAGGTCCAGAGCGTGAATAAACATCATGAGACTTACGATCATAAAGACACGGGACACTATGACATGGGAGGAATATCATGGGGGCAGAATAGTGTCACAGTGAGAGAGAGAGAGAGAGAGAGAGAGAGAGAGAGAGAGAGAGAGAGAGAGAGAGAGAGAGAGAGAGAGAGAGAGAGAGAGAGAGAGAGAGAGAGAGACAGGGCAGACAAAGGATCACTACACAGGGCTGACATGGGGATCATGGGGAGGGAGGGGAATGGGGTGGGGGTGCTTTTTCACAACACAGGGACTAGGGGAAGGTGAAGCGTCACCATGCAATGATAATAAAGGAGGGGAGGGAGAGCAGCAAGGCAGAAATACGAAGACGGGAGGGAGAGGACACGGAGAGGAGAAGAACGCCAACCAAGCAGATCTGGACGAGGCAGAGAAACAATAAATGAAGATAGAATGAAAGAAAAAAAAAGTGTAAATACAGAGGAGGGTCAAAAGGAAAAGTACCACGATGCACGGAAGTAAAGGACACAGAAGGAAGGAAGGAATAACAGATAAGGATGAGGAGGGGAAGCAGAGCCAGACGTACAGCTGCACAACCTGATACCTGATAGTATGAGATGATGGAAGGAGGCGGGGTGAAAACTGTGGGTAATATGGGTTTGGGTTGGGGAGGAGGAGGTGATATAATAGTGTTATGGCTTGTGGTGGGGAGGTCGTAAAGCTGTAGGGGTGCTGACCACTGGCGAGGATGGACCCTCCTACGGCGGGGAGGAGAGGAAAGGGGTGATATATGTATCTGGAGAGAGGGGAGAAGCAGATACTGTCTGGCAGCTCTGCAGGAGGGCCAACCATATGCCTTACGCTGTACACACACCACACCTCGCACGGCTGTGGTGGGACCTCCTGTCTATACCTTCCTCAACATTTTACTGACTCTCTCTCTCTCTCTCTCTCTCTCTCTCTCTCTCTCTCTCTCTCTCTCTCTCTCTCTCTCTCTCTCTCTCTCTCTCTCTCTCCAACAAACACTATACAGTATCAATACAGATACAGTATATGACAAGCCATAAGAGTGACATTGCGTGCTTCTCCTTTGTAGCACGTAAAGGTGTATATACTTCTCTCTTGAGAAAGCTGTACGATTTTCTTCTCTAACTCCACAAACACGAGTTTCTGATGCCCTCCATCAAGACACACAGCCTCGGAAAGGACCCAGCCAGTGATCTGCTGCAGTTTGAATTCCTTTCGTCTTGCTCTTCGTTCGTTCCTATCCAGGTACGCAACGCATGTGATCCACTTGCGTACCGTGGCGATGATGTTTGCTATGACGCTGAATTACATTGCTCTGGGCTTACATATATATATGTACATACATACATATCATCACTGCCGGAGTGGAGGCGACTGCCCAGGGCGCTCGGAATAATCTCCTTCACACCAGGTGAGAGGACCATGTGCCAGATGATGTTGCCTCAGACGTAAGGCCTTCGTTCTCTGCCTTCTGGGGTTCATCTTGCCTCCTCGGGGTGGTGTGTGTTGACTCTTTCACAAGGGTTGTAGCATTTCTTCACAACACCTTGCACGGGACTCGTCTTCCTCGCTGTACCGTAGACCATCTCTGCCTTCGTCTCGTTGCATGTCTGGCGTAACCCCCAAGTGCCCCTTAACACCCTCCATTACTATGTTGCTCAGTTGGGTTTCCCCATTGTGACGCTGACACATCATTGGTCATGCCCTACCATCTTATCCTCCGCTTGCTGTCACGACGAAAAACTGCTGAATATATACATTTCCATAGTTACGTGTGCTTCACCATGGCGGGTTTCATCAACCAAACACTGATTTTGACTTTAATCAGGTTGTGATCAGGGTGTACGGCGTCCGAGATGGTCATGTCACAGTCCACATCATTTGTAAACATCAGACCCAGACTGTTATTTCTCCTGGATGTTGTGAGTTGTTCACTGATGGGAGAACTTGTCACACAGTCTTAATATCTGTCTGTTCTTGCAGCTGATCGTCCGAACCACCTCCAAGTGTGAGGGTGTTTTAGTGACAGTGTGTTTCCTGCCTCCAAGGTCATACCTTCAACGTTCACACACACACACACACACACACACACACACACACACACACACACACACACACACACACACACACACACACACACACACACACACACACACACACACAGAGGAGAGTGACACCACAATGCAGATAACCCATGTTCATAAAAATGGGGCCAAAGGACATTCAGTCCACCATGAAAGAAAATCTCTCTCTCTCTCTCTCTCTCTCTCTCTCTCTCTCTCTCTCTCTCTCTCTCTCTCTCTCTCTCTCTCTATCTATCTATCTATCTATCTATCTATCTATCTATCTGTCTATCTATCTATCTATCTATCTATCTATCTATCTATCTATCTATCCATCTATCTGTCTATCTATCTATCTGTCTTTCTCCAGCAAAGAAAACGAGGAACAACAAGCCCTACGGGAAAAAAATAGCCAAGAAAACGTGAGATCCCCAGCTCCCCTACAGACCCGGAGCCATTCAATCCCCAGTAGTGATTCTTGCCTTTAATATTTCACCAACCCTTCCCCCAACACCCCCCCCCCCTGACTCGTCAACCCTTCCTCCACCATTTCAACTGATCCCCTTCCCTCCCCCTCCGTCTCAGTTCCCCTACCCCCACCCGTCCCTATGGCTTTCACCTCTACCCTCTCTCTCTCTCTCTCTCTCTCTCTCTCTCTCTCTCTCTCTCTCTCTCTCTCTCTCTCTCTCTCTCCCCCCGACTTGACGTTACTCCCTACCCACGGCATCCCCCACCCCGTCTCTTCCTTACCTGTATGAACACCTGGCGACGTGAGTACCTTGGTGAAGCCCTCGAGGGAAGGAGGTCTTCCACCTCCCCCACAGCCCAGGCTGGGTCCAGGCTGGTGAGTTTGGGTGTTTGGTGGACCCAGCTGTTGGAAGCGGCAGGCATCCCTCACTGAGGCCCACACAACCATGGCTGGTGTGGTCCACTTTGTAGGTGCAGTGCACTCTTGAACTTGTCTACCGTGCACCATGTTTCTGATGATGGTACATGGCAAGGTGGTGAAGACTCTTGGG
>NC_092230.1:1736046-1983546 GCF_036320965.1 Panulirus ornatus | reverse complement strand
ATATATATATATATATATATATATATATATATATATATATATATGATCACTATCAAAATCAAACATCTACGCTGGCAATATCATCACGTCATGACCATCAGGTCAATAGTTGAACCACAACGTCTACCACTTGAACCACCGTCTTAACCACAAGAGTGTTGTCAATAGTAATCAGTTGAGCCACCATTGTTGCCACCACTGTCACATATGACACTTCACCACCACTCTGGCCAACACGGCCCACCACCCACACCACCCTGGCCAACACGGCCCACCACCACCCTGCCCGAGGACCACTTTAAAGCCCCTAACCCACCCCAACCCACCCCTACCCAGCCCCTAGCCTGCAGCCAGGCAGAACCCCGACCAACGTTACACATCCAGCCCACGAGTGACATTCCTACGGCTTCACTCACTACCACACTGACCCTCCCCAACACAAGAAGGTTTACCACCAACACCACCACCACACTGACCCTCCCCAACACAAGCCGCTTCACCACCACCACACTGACCTTCCCCAATACAAGCCGCTTCACCACCACCACCACTGACCTTCACTCACCAAAACAAGAGGGTCATCCCCACCACCCACCGTCCCTCACCAAGACAGGAGGGTCATCGACACCAGTGACCTTCACCAACACACCACCAACACCACCACTGATATTTCTCTCCACGAAGGATCAGGAACCGACGACAGAAGGCTGTTGAAGGTTGAATCTTTCTACTAGTACTGGTGGTGCCTGATCCTGCCCCACACTGGTGGTGCCTGATCCTGCCCCACACTGGTAGTGCCTGATCCTGCCCCACACTGGTGGTGCCTGATCCTGCCCCACACTGGTAGTGCCTGATCCTGCCCCACACTGGTAGTGCCTGATCCTGCCCCACACTGGTGGTGCCTGATCCTGCCCCACACTGGTAGTGCCTGATCCTGCCCCACACTGGTGGTGCCTGATCCTGCCCCACAGTGATGGTTTCAGATCCTGTCCCACACTGGTAACTCCAGAACCTGCCCCACAGTGATGGCCCCAGATCCTGCCCCACACTGGTAGCCCCAGATCTTGCCCCACAGTGATGGCCCCAGATCCTGCTGCGCAAAATTCGACAACTTTGCTTTGAAAACGAACCAATCTAACTTGAGGTTGGACGTCCACAAACCTATGAGTTTATGGCGGAAGACCATTAATTTGCATCTTATTACTCACCATGTAGCCTTCAGGAATGTCAATATATCCTCCTCTCTCAGGAAGACCGGTTCAATCTTTCACAATAAATTGTTGACGGCCTCCAGTGTAGGTTCCCTACCCTCTAACACCTACCTTCCACAGACCAACAATCTGGCTCGCCAATACGAGTCATCTGAACTGCTAACATCATCAACTTATAAACTCTGCAGTCAAATGTTTTACGTATCATTATGTCTTGTGATACATACACAAGGTATGATTCCGATGGTTCACATAATAGCCAATAATACTTGTAATTTGTGCAGATAACATGATCAAATAATTGCGCAGAACATTGGTGTCATCTTTTATAAAAATGATAGTTGTATGACTGTACACAAACACAGGCGCACACACACACACACACACACACACACACACACACACACACACACACACACACACACACACACACACACACATATATATATATATATACATATTTGGAGAGAAAGGCGAGTATGCGGTCTGAAGGAGGTAAGAGGTTCTTGGAAGTGGGCTAACTGCTGTTTGCTGATGATACAGCACTGGTGGCAGATTCGAGAGAAAAACTGCAGAAGTTGGTGAATGAGTTTGGTAGTGTGTGTGAAAGGAGGAAGTGAGTTTGAGTGTAGGAAGTTTTAGATGCCTGGGAGTGGTCATGGCAGCGAATAGAACTATGAAAGCGGAAGTAAATCATAAGGGTGGGTCAGGGTGCAAGGTTTCTGGTAGCAATGAAGAATGTGTGGAAAGAGAGAACGTTAACTGGGAGGACAAAAATGGGTATGTTTGAAGGTATAGTAGTCCTAACAATATTATATGGATGCTAGGCATGAGATATAGATAGGGTTGCACGGAGGAGGGTGGATGTGTTGGAAATGATATGTTTGAGGACAGTATGTGGTTTGAGGTGGTTTAATCGAGTGAGTAATAAAAGGGTAAGAAAGAAGTGTGATCATAAAAAGTGTGGTTGAGAGAGCTGAAAAGGGTGTCTTGAAATGGTTTGGAAATATGGAAAGAATGCGTGAGGTAAGGTTGACAAAGAGGCTACTTGTGTCAGAAGTGGAAGGAACAAGGTGAATAGGGAGACAAAATTGGAAATGGAAGGATGGAGTGAAAAAGCTTTTGGGCGATTGGGGCTTGAACATGTAGGAGAGTGAAAGGCGTGGGTGGAGTGGAATGGAAAGATGCGGTATACAGGGGTCGACATGTTGTCAGTGGACCAAACCAGGGCATGTGAAGCGTCCAGGGTAAACCATGGAAAGGTCTGTAGGATCTGGATGTGGATAGGGAAGTGTGGTTTCCGTGCATTACACATGACAGCTAGAGAATGACTGGGAGCGGATGCAGCCCTTCGTCTGTTCCTGGTGCAATATATATATATATATATATATATATATATATATATATATATATATATATATATATATATATATATATATATATATATATTATTTATGTATTATACTTTGTCGCTGTCTCCCGCGTTTGCGAGGTAGCGCAAGGAAACAGACGAAAGAAATGGCCCAACCCCCCCATACACATGTATATACATACGTCCACACACGCAAATATACATACCTACACAGCTTTCCATGGTTTACTCCAGACGCTTCACATGCCTTGATTTAATCCACTGACAGCACGTCAACCCCGGTATACCACATCGCTCCAATTCACTCTATTCCTTGCCCTCCTTTCACCCTCCTGCATGTTCAGGCCCCGATCACACAAAATCTTTTTCACTCCATCTTTCCACCTCCAATTTGGTCTCCCTCTTCTCCTCGTTCCCTCCACCTCCGACACATATATCCTCTTGGTCAATCTTTCCTCACTCATTCTCTCCATGTGCCCAAACCACCTCAAAACACCCTCTTCTGCTCTCTCAACCACGCTCTTTTTATTTCCACACATCTCTCTTACCCTTACGTTACTTACTCGATCAAACCACCTCACACCACACATTGTCCTCAAACATCTCATTTCCAGCACATCCATCCTCCTGCGCACAACTCTATCCATAGCCCACGCCTCGCAACCATACAACATTGTTGGCACCACTATTCCTTCAAACATACCACTTTTTGGTTTCCGAGATAATGTTCTCGACTTCCACACATTCTTCAAGGCTCCCAGGATTTTCGCCCCCTCCCCCACCCTATGATCCACTTCCGCTTCCATGGTTCCATCCGCTGCCAGATCCACTCCCAGATATCTAAAATACTTTACTTCCTCCAGTTTTTCTCCATTCAAAATTACCTCCCAATTGACTTGACCCTCAACCCTACTGTACCTAATAACCTTGCTCTTATTCACATTTACTCTTAACTTTCTTCTTTCACACACTTTACCAAACTCAGTCACCAGCTTCTGCAGTTTCTCACATGAATCAGCCACCAGCGCTGTATCATCAGCGAACAACAACTGACTCACTTCCCAAGCTCTCTCATCCCCAACAGACCTCATACTTGCCCCTCTTTCCAAAACTCTTGCATTTACCTCCCTAACAACCCCATCCATAAACAAATTAAACAACCATGGAGACATCACACACCCCTGCCGCAAACCTACATTCACTGAGAACCAATCACTTTCCTCTCTTCCTACACGTACACATGCCTTACATCCTCGATATATATATATATATATATATATATATATATATATATATATATATATATATATATATATATATATATCCAAATGACCCCTCAGGAAACACAAAAGACGAAGAGTTCAATCTTTGGTCCATGTCTCACTAAATGTTCGCATGTCGTGTATGCACCGCCGCCTGAATAGACCAGTATAATAATGTCGAGCCACTCCACCAGATAACGGCTTCCTCCTGACCTTCCCCAACACAGAACACCTTCTCCAACCCTCCCTCAACTTACACTAAATCTCCATGGACCTTCTTTCATATTGTTGAAATCCCTTGCGACGCTTTCCAACACAGAAGACTTTCCCTTTGACCTTTCCCAGCATAGAATTATCCGCCCGACCTTCCTCAACTGATGCACATCTTCCTCACCTTGTCATTCTCGCCATGACAAGGAGGGGGTAGGCTTGGGGTGGGGGTAAACGTACTGACGATTACCGTAAGGCCCTTGGCCCTTGACCTATCCTTCAATTAAAGTTCAGGTCAAGGGCCAGGCAATCATACCCAAGGGTCGTATTGTCGTACTCAGGAATCCTGGTGTCCTACTGCAGGGTTGTGTTGTCGTGGGCAGGGTGTGTGTGTGTGTGTGTGTGTGTGTGTGTGTGTGTGTGTTGAACTACTTATTTGTACTGCAATGGTACGGAGTGCTGCATTAGTAGGCCGCCATCTCTTGAACATTGTCTACCGTTGTATAAACTTTTTAGATTTATGTTTGGGGTCTGTACCAACCATGTACACTAACTTAAGGTTTACAGCACACACACACACACACACATATATATATATATATATATATATATATATATATATATATATATATATATATATATATATATATATATATGTGTGTGTGAGATTCATGTGAGAAACTGCAGAAGCTGGTGACTGAGTTTGGTAAAGTGTGTGAAAGAAGAAAGTTAAGAGTAAATGTGAATAAGAGCAAGGTTATTAGGTACAGTAGGGTTGAGGGTCAAGTCAATTGGGAGGTAATTTTGAATGGAGAAAAACTGGAGGAAGTAAAGTATTTTAGATATCTGGGAGTGGATCTGGCAGCGGATGGAACCATGGAAGCGGAAGTGGATCATAGGGTGGGGGAGGGGGCGAAAATCCTGGGAGCCTTGAAGAATGTGTGGAAGTCGAGAACATTATCTCGGAAACCAAAAAGTGGTATGTTTGAAGGAATAGTGGTGCCAACAATGTTGTATGGTTGCGAGGCGTGGGCTATGGATAGAGTTGTGCGCAGGAGGATGGATGTGCTGGAAATGAGATGTTTGAGGACAATGTGTGGTGTGAGGTGGTTTGATCGAGTAAGTAACGTAAGGGTAAGAGAGATGTGTGGAAATAAAAAGAGCGTGGTTGAGAGAGCAGAAGAGGGTGTTTTGAAATGGTTTGGGCACATGGAGAGAATGAGTGAGGAAAGATTGACCAAGAGGATATATGTGTCGGAGGTGGAGGGAACGAGAAGTGGGAGACCAAATTGGAGGTGGAAAGATGGTGTGAAAAAGATTTTGTGTGATCGGGGCCTGAACATGCAGGAGGGTGAAAGGCGGGCAAGGAACAGAGTGAATTGGATCGATGTGGTATACCGGGGTTGACGTGCTGTCAGTGGATTGAATCAGGGCATGTGAAGCGTCTGGGGTAAACCATGGAAAGCTGTGTAGGTATGTATATTTGCGTGTGTGGACGTATGTATATACATGTGTATGGGGGTGGGTTGGGCCATTTCTTTCGTCTGTTTCCTTGCGCTATCTCGCAAACGCGGGAGACAGAAAGAAAAAAAAAATATAAACCACGGAAAGCTGTGTAGGTATGTATATTTGTGTGTGTGGACGTGTATGTATATACATGTGTATGGGGGTGGGTTGGGCCATTTCTTTCGTCTGTTTCCTTGCGCTACTTCGCAAACGCGGGAGACAGCAAAAAAAAAAAAAAAAAAAAATATATATATATATAAACCATGGAAAGCTGTGTAGGTATGTATATTTGCGTGTGTGGACGTATGTATATACATGTGTATGGGGGTGGGTTGGGCCATTTCTTTGGTCTGTTTCCTTGCGCTACCTCGCAAACGCGGGAGACAGCGACAAAGCAAAAAAAAAAAAAAAAAGAAAAAGAAAATATACATATATATATATATATATATATATATATATATATATATATATATATATATATATATATATACATATGTATATGATCATCCATGTAATGATACACTCTGCCAAGGCCGTAAATATATCGTGTCATGTGTGTTCCTCTGCCTTGATAAAATATGTACCTCAAACATCCTGTCTAAATCCTACTCTTGCAAAAAATGGCTTTTTCTTGACCTTCCTCAACACTAAACACTTTCTCCCACCTGCAGTAATTCTACCTCGGCCTTATTACATATTGTCAACGTTCCCTCCCCCATCCCCTGACCCCTTGACCTTTCCCAACAGAGAATAATCCGCCCTGACCTTCCCCAGCAGAGTCATACCTTCTCGACCTTACCATTGCAAAATACATCGTCTCTGGTCTTCTCCAATACAGACAGTTCCTGATAAGTCCACAAGACAGTAAGTTCCTGCGTAGTCTACACAACAGCTAGTTTTTCACAACAGCTAGTAAGTCCTCGCTGACCTTTCTCAACAAAGCAACACCTTCTTGACCTTTCTGAACAAAATGATTCAATCCCGCTTTTATCCATCGCAAAGAAAAGTCGACCCCGAACTTTCTCACCAATAACGTCTACTCATATCCATCACTCAAAACAGGACTTGACCTTCCTCAACACAATTCACATGCTTCCTGACCTTGCTAAAAGACTAACCTCTCGGCGACCTTCCTGAATACAGAGACCTTCTGACTTTACACAAAAGACTGAAGACTCTCTGACCTTTCCAAACAAAGAATTACTTTTCTCAAGACCTTATTAATAAAGAAGACGGTTACTCCCTGACCTTCACCAGGACACGGGAGATTCTCCTCGACCTTTCGAATTGAGGAGAAGAAGAAATCGTTGACAATAACCATGATACACAAGTGGTTGTGATATACAAGTGACTGTGATATACAAATGGCTGTGATATACAACAGCTGACAGAGTAAAGTGCTCTTATGAGGATTACTGCTTGACAAAGTGGCCTCTGGCAGTTTCGAACAACATATCTCACACATACTGTCCCACCTACAAATACTGTTCCACCCATACATACCGTCCCACCCACACATACCGTCCCACCCACACATACCGTCCCACCCACACATACCGTCCCGCCCACACATACAGTCCCACCCACACGTACCGTCCCACCCACACATAAAGTCCCACCCACCCATACCGTCCCACCCACACATACCGTCCCACCCACACATACCGTCCCACCCACACATACCGTCCCAGCCACACATACCGTCCCACCCACCCATACCGTCCCACCCACCCATACCGTCCCAGCCACACATACCGTCCCACCCACACATACCGTCCCAGCCACACATACCGTCCCACCCACACATACCGTCCCAGCCACACATACCGTCCCAGCCACACATACCGTCCCACCCACACATACCGTCCCACCCACACATACCGTCCCACCCACACATGCCGTCCCAGCCACACATACCGTCCCACCCACACATACCGTCCCAGCCACACATACCGTCCCACCCACACATACCGTCCCAGCCACACATACCGTCCCACCCACACATACCGTCCCAGCCACACATACTGTCCTCTTTGCAACTTTACAACTGTTGATGTTCACTGGAGACCATTAATGATCAACTGAAGAGTTGATGTATTTGCATGACATGTATTGTCGCCTCTATGAACCGGGTTTGGCTTCATGTTGAGCCGATAATACTGAGGTGATCTCTCTTGCCAGCTCTGTACAATCCCAACACAAATCTTGTTAGTTCCCATCTTATATGAAAATGTCTGTATTTCAGCGACCTTCTACGATTATCAACACAAAAGCAATACGTTAACAGTATGGACTAACGGGCGCAAGATCTGGACGAGAGAAAGAGTTCCTTAAGAACCTCTACAGACAGATCATCAGCTCTACTTTCAACTCCACCTCATCTGTCTGGTTTCCCAGCCTCTCAAAAGCATAAATAAGAAAGTTGCAAACCGCATATGATGGCGAGCTCAGAACAATCCCTGGCTGCCCCGCAATCCACAAACACTTAATACCTTTACAATAACGTAAAGGTCCTCCCAATACACTCCTACCTCAACATGCTCGGGACTCTGGTTGTCATAACACTACATCCCTCCCGTCCAGACCATTCCATAACTAACCACCAACCCGTAAAGGAGAATTGAAATGCTTACCCAAGCCTCACGCATCAGCAATCTCTGTTCACAGATACTCCCTTGTTACATATAACGCAGACAGAACAAATACACTCTGGAATAACTCGACGACCACTAAACAGCCGCCATTCCAATTCAATTTTAAACTCCAATCAACCAAACACACACCCATCAGAAGCCACACTTCCCAAACAAATACGAGTCACACATTCTCGTCTACACTTTGAACACCACTGTTCCCTACGACTCTACAACACCACTTCAACGTATCCTAAGACCCGTCATGCTCACGATGGAACCACCATATCGAAAACTCGGACCATTTGCTTCTCGATTGTCCTCCACTCTCCACACACAGACGCACACACATCACCACACTTTATGACCTGTGGGCACGACTGGTAGACTTCCTGAGCGCTGCAGGAACCTCAAGTCCATACGGGATTCCTGGGACGGGAAAGCAATTATATGTCGAGGAAGTCACCTTTGGCGAGGCTCTGTGTCACTGGCATGGAGGTCTGTTTCCAACTTGCTTCTAAGAACAATTCTTACCGGGACAGAGCACCTCGTCAACTCTGTCACTTGCTAGTGTGTAGCCCTTCACCGCCAGAGCGAGTCTTGCTTTTCTCTCTCTCTGTCTTTCCCTGATACTACTTTCTGCCTCTACTTTCCCTGATACTACTTTCTGCCTCTACTTTCTAGAGTCGGGTGTCTACTGTCTGGCTGTACCAACAGTCTGCGTCGTCCAAGAGACTTTTTGGTCATCATTGGGTAGTCGAAGACTGGCCAAAATGAAGTTTATTTCTTTACTTCCTCAGCTGGTCCGTGGTACCCTCTGCTATTTCCCTCCCTCAACCACGAACCCCCAGACGTACAGTCTCTCTCTTTAAGAGACAAGCCTCTCTTTGAGGAACCATTAAGAAAACGTATCTCTCATCCTATGAAGAACTGACGAGGCATATCCCCAAGACAGTCGTATCTGGGGCGCCTCTCGCCCTTCACCGCCCATTCTTCGCCTGCACAATATTGCATGTCATGTAATACACAAAGTTCCTGCACCTGCAGCCTTCCAGATCCAGACTGTTCCAGGGATCCAGGATGTACCCCCCCTCCCGCCACCTCCAGACTGATCCAGGGATCCAGGATGTACCGCCACTACACTTAAGGAAGTCAACAATTTCCTCAGTGAAGGCTTCCTGCACTAACCCTCTGGGTAAGTAGCTGCACCTGTCGCCAACAAACCAATCCGACCAGACAAACCCACGTGACAAGACTTTTGGTGAGGTCATTTCTGCTCAGTTTGCTGCTTGGCTTAGCAATGCACCGTCTGCTGAGTCTAGCAGGGAATGGTGTTTGTCGTTAGCTGGCTCCTTAGCTACACGCCTCGACTGCTAAACCTGAGGATCTGGGTGCGTAGCCCGCTGAAGATTACTTGTGGTGGGACGTACCCGTTGTGTAGCGCATGGGGACCTGGGTCAAGTTACTGGTCACTGAAGGTCAGATTTGACGACCACGAGGCTCATGATGATAACTGTAGTATAGTAGTAGTAGTAGTAGTAGTAATAATAATAATAATAATAATAACAATAATAATAATGATAATAATAACAAAGTATTATAAATCATATATCAATAATGATAGTTATTATCATAATAATCATAATTCCTATCATTATTATCATTATCAACAATAATAATGACAATGAATGAAATGAGTGGTTATCATATATAGATATCCAGCCAGGTGGTCATTATATCAGTTCCAGCCAGGTGGTCATCATGTCAGTTCCAGCCAGGTGGTCATTCTGTCTGTTCCAGCCAGGTGGTCATCATGTCAGTTCCAGCCAGGTGGTCATTATATCAGTTTCAGCCAGGTGGTCATTATATCAGTTCCAGCCAGGTGGTCATCATGTCAGTTCCAGCCAGGTGGTCATCATGTCAGTTCCAGCCAGGTGGTCATTCTGTCAGTTCCAGCCAGGTGGTCATTCTGTCAGTTCCAGCCAGGTGGTCATCTGTCAGTTCCAGCCAGGTGGTCATTCTGTCAGTTCCAGCCAGGTGGTCATTCTGTCAGTTCCAGCCAGGTGGTCATTCTGTCAGTTCCAGCCAGGTGGTCATTCTGTCAGTTCCAGCCAGGTGGTCATCATGTCAGTTCCAGCCAGGTGGTGTAGATGGAGTCGTATAGCCACAGGGTCACACTTGTGGGACAGGTGAACAGATGTGGTCATGGAGGCAAATGTCATGGCGCATTGAATCACCTGGCTGGAGGCTGTGTTGGTGCAGGTCATGAGTCATTAACATTTTCTCATGACGCTAATGACTCACATTTATATTCGAGAGGAACACACACACACACACACACACACACACACACACACACACACACACACACACAGAACAGATGGGCGGACCAGATGTGTTTAACATGGCTGATTATCTCTCTCTCTCTCTCTCTCTCTCTCTCTCTCTCTCTCTCTCTCTCTCTCTGGTCATGTGCTCTATACACACAAGATGACTAGCGATCTCTTTCTTTTTTCCCAGTAGGGTGGTTAGGGGAGAGGAGGGAGAGGTGGGACAGGGGAAGGAATAGTGTGAAATGGAAGAGTAGACTGGAGCGTATATAGGTGTGTGGTGGAAGTATCTTGATGCATATAGGGATCTCTTTTTATGTTAGCTGAGACGGCACGGGCAGCTGAGGCCCTAATCAACGCCATCCCACGAACGTTATATATATATATATATATATATATATATATATATATATATATATATATATATATATATATATATATATCCTAGCCTGAGCCAGGTACCCGTTTTAATGACCAGCCTCTAGGGGTGAATGAACAGCTGGGTTGACTGTGTACCAACTGCCGTAACCAGGAGTCGAACCCATGCGCTCGACCCTGGGCGGCCCGTGAATGCGTCACGGTCCGGAACGCTAACTGATACACCACTTGAGGCTTATGTCTGCTGCCTGGTTTATATATACCCTTGGTAGACTGGGGGATGTGTATGCCCTTATGTCGTACCTCTGGTATTCTGATGGAGACTCACTAAGGTAAACACCGCTCACTGTGTACATCGATGGATGACTGGAACCTCTGGAAGTGCTGGAATCCCAACTGGAACCTATTCATCAGTGAAAAAGTCAACGAAGATCTACCCCCCTCAGTACTGACCTGGAAGTGGAGTAGACTGGTGAAGTAGACCAGACCCTCGATACCTGCCTAGGAGACCACTGTAAAAGTTAGTACCTAGCAACTCTCTCTCTCTCTCTCTCTCTCTCTCTCTCTCTCTCTCTCTCTCTCTCTCTCTCTCTCTCTCTCTCTCCTGAAGCTCTAGTGTTTACAAACACATAGTAATGACTCAGTGAAGACAAAGGAACATGTGTGACGAGATGACAGCACGTAAAGTGACCTCACTCTGAACAGATGAACCGTTTAGGTAACGGGGTCAGGGGGGGCCTGTTGAAGAAGTGGGGTCAGTGGGTCTGTTGAAGAAGTGCGGTCAGGGGGTCTGTTTATGGAGTGGAGTCAGAGGGTAGGTTTAGGAAGTGGGGTCATAGGGGCTGTTTATGAAGTGGGTTCAGGGGAATCTGGATAGAAATTACGATCAGGGGGTCTGTTTAAGAAGTGGAGTCAGAGGGTCTGTTTAGGACCTAAAGTGGGGTCATGGGGGTTATAGATGAAGTGGGGTCAGGGGAATCTGGATAGGAAGTGGGATCTGGGGCGATGTTTAAAGAGTAGAGATAGAGGGGAAACACGTCACTGAGCTGATGTTTGTTGACAGCCTGGGGTTATGTAAGAGAGATTCCCGACGACCTTATCTTACAACAGCCGTCCCTTCTCTGGTAAGGCCCTTGCCCTTTCACCTGCCCTTAGACCTGAATCCGAAGGGTCAGGTCTAAGGGCAGGGCGACGTACCTAAGGCTCGTACTGTCGTGCTTAATGCACTCATCCTGATTCCTAAGATGATGATGCCCTATGTTTACTACCTGTATGATGATAACTGTATGATTAAATCCCTAGCTGTATGATCTAATCCCCAGCTGTATGATCTTATCCCCAGCTGTATGATCTAATCCCCAGCTGTATGATTAAATCCCCAGCTGTATGATTAAATCCCCAGCTGTATGATTAAATCCCCAGCTGTATGATTAAATCCCCAGCTGTATGATTAAATCCCTAGCTGTATGATCTTATCCCCAGCTGTATGATCTAATCCCCAGCTGTATGATTAAATCCCCAGCTGTATGATTAAATCCCCAGCTGTATGATTAAATCCCTAGCTGTATGATTAAATCCCTAGCTGTATGATTAAATCCCTAGCTGTATGATTAAATCCCCAGCTGTATGATTAAATCCCCAGCTGTATGATTAAATCCCCAGCTGTATGATTAAATCCCCAGCTGTATGATCTTATCCCCAGCTGTATGATCTAATCCCCAGCTGTATGATTAAATCCCCAGCTGTATGATTAAATCCCCAGCTGTATGATTAAATCCCCAGCTGTATGATTAAATCCCCAGCTGTATGATTAAATCCCCAGCTGTATGATCTAATCCCCAGCTGTATGATCTAATCCCCAGCTGTATGATCTAATCCCCAGCTGTATGATTAAATCCCCAGCTGTATGATCTTATCCCCAGCTGTATGATTAAATCCCCAGCTGTATGATCTAATCCCCAGCTGTATGATTAAATCCCCAGCTGTATGATTAAATCCCCAGCTGTATGATCTAATCCCCAGCTGTATGATTAAATCCCCAGCTGTATGATCTTATCCCCAGCTGTATGATTAAATCCCCAGCTGTATGATTAAATCCCCAGCTGTATGATTAGATCCCCAGCTGTATGATTAAATCCCCAGCTGTAAGATTAAATCCCCAGCTGTATGATCAAATCCCCAGCTGTATGATTAAATCCCCAGCTGTATGATTAAATCCCCAGCTGTATGATTAAATCCCCAGCTGTATGATTAAATCCCCAGCTGTATGATTAAATCCCTAGCTGTATGATTAAACCCCCAGCTGTATGATTAAATCTCTAGCTGTATGTTTAAATCCCCAGCTGTATGATTAACTCCCTAGCTGTATGATTAAATCCCTAGCTGTATGATTAAACCCCCAGCTGTATGATTAAATCTCTAGCTGTATGTTTAAATCCCCAGCTGTATGATTAACTCCCTAGCTGTATGATTAAATCGCCAGCTGTATGATTAAATCCCCAGCTGTATGATTAAATCCCTAGCTGTATGATTAAACCCCTAGCTGTATGATTAAATCCCCAGCTGTATGATTAAATCCCAAGCTGTAAGATTAAAACCCCTAGCTGTATGATTAAATCCCCAGCTGTATGATTAAATCCCAGGCTGTAAGATTAAATCCCCAGCTGTATGATCTAATCTACCTTCCTCTCCCCACATTGCCTATGGCTGGGATGGAGTATTGATAACCGAGAAGCAGATAGTGCTAAGCAACAATCTCCTCGATGGTAGGCTACCCACGGTAAGTGTATAGCCATAATGAACCATAACCGCCGCCTCGTGTGAGGTGACAGGTTTCTGTGTCATTTCAAGTGACACAGACGTGACCATACTGTCACGTGATAGGTATGATCATACTGTCACATGACAGACATGACATGACCACACTGATGGCTTATCGTACTTGACCTTGACAAAGAAGAGGACGTGGGAACACATCGTTCAGCTGACACGAAGGAAACTTCTTTCAAAGTTTTTGAATTGTCTTAACTGACCAGTGTATAACCGGTGAGATGTTGGAACATTTTGGTCTTTTGCTTTTGACCCGTCCAGTAAAAATGGCTGAGGAATAAATGGTTCTAAATTGTATGCGTGTGTGTGTGTGTGTGAGAGAGAGAGAGAGAGAGAGAGAGAGAGAGAGAGAGAGAGAGAGAGAGAGAGAGAGAGAGAGAGAGAGAGAGACTGCAGCGGAGATGAGAAGGCAATGAAGGAAACTGGGAGGAGAGGGGGGTGGGTGAGTGGTGTTGATGGCCGAGTGTAGCGACGTGGTACAGCGGATACATTCTGGCTGAACTCATCACCGACCACCGTCCCCACATCACAAGACAAGACGACGTAAAGAAGACGTGAGACGAGTATCGACGTATCATTTTCCATTTTCTTTTTCTCTGCTGGTCTTCGAAGCTCTTGGAATAATGACGAGAAAATAAGAGGAGTTACCCCCGGACAGTCTGAGGTGTGGGAAGAAAATGATATGTGGTTACGGTGGGCGACCCTGCACACTGCCGGCTTGAGAGACTTGGGTTGGGGACCTCCAGCCCTCTGAAATTAACGCCCACAAAAGGAGTATGTTTGTACCCACGTGATGCCCCGCCATGTGGGCCTGCACACAGACCTCTCCCCCCCATCTCTGCACCGTCGTCAGCGGTTTCCCCGTTAAGCAAAAGGCCCCTGTAATGGAAGACCTTATAGCCACCTCCCAATATAGACGTCAAGAACCCCCACAATCCCTTCATACGTTACAACACTGTGACATCATCATCATCATCTCCAATCTATACAATGAAAGTTCTCTGTTTTGATTCCCTTTCCATAGACAACACAATGGCTACAGCTCCAGAGCAGTCTGGTAACAGGAAGGCCTCCTCTACTACCCTCTCCTCTGTTAACTTCTGGTTGTCTATCAGAATCAAAAAAAAGGAGCCACAAGACCTTCGTATTTCTGACATTAATTCAGTTCAGCAAGGCTTTAAGAATCCTGACAACACGCTAACATTGCGTTGCAAAAATCCTCCTCCCAAGGCGAATGTTTGGCCTTCGTCAGATAAGAAGATACTTTATTCGTCAAATTGTTATACAAAATGTAATACAAAATGAAATTCGTTTTGGCTTTAGAGCTCCTTAGTAGTTTAAAAAAAAAAAAAAAAAAAAAACATTAAAATATTAACAAGAAATATTGCCTAGGTTATTTCATATAAAATGTTACTTTGCTATTGTGTACATGCGATATCAGCTTGTCACCATCCCTATCATGAACCATCACCTACAGTTATCATGGAACTTAAAGCTAGAAGTTATAGTGATGATAGATGATTGAAAAGCAGAATGTGCGTTGCCAGGCTATACACTTCCACTTTCCAGTCCCTCAACCGTGACGGTCACTAGGGAACGTAGAAAGGATCCTTGTCATTCCTCTTCCTTGTCAAGTATGACCTGATGGAAGCACCAACTCGGTAAGAGTAGGTCGACGACTCTGCCACTGTTGTGTGTTGACAACTCATCCTACGGACTACATGGTCCTCCAGAACACTGCTGGTCATTTCCAGAACTCAGTCTGGTCCACCGACATGACACTTAACCAAACCAAGACTATGGTCATGCACATCAGCCTGGCTTCCAACATACCTGTCCCACCCCCTACTGTCTCACTAGACCCCAGTCCGATCCAGGTTGTTCAGTCTACCAAGCTTCTTGGTGTTACTCTAGACGGTAACGGGAAAGCCAGATAACAGATGACATTAAAGTCTGTGACGAGAATATTTACTGAAGGACAGTACATGAGAAAGCCAGATAACTGTACATAGGAAGGATAGAGAACAGACGATATAATGGCCGGTAACGAGGTTATCTGCTGGAGGACAGTACGAAGGAAGGACGGATAACACAAGACCTGATGGTTTGTGACTAGGTTATCTGCTGGGAAAGTATCAGAAGGCAGACTGACCCAGTCTGGCTTATATATATATATATATATATATATATATATATATATATATATATATATATATATATATATATATATATATATACATATATATATATATATATATATATATATATATATATATATATATATATATATATATATATATATATCCCTGGGGATAGGGGAGAAAGAATACTTCCCACGTATTCCCTGCGTGTCGTAGAAGGCGACTAAAAGGGGAGGGAGCGGGGGGCTGGAAATCCTCCCCTCTCATTTTTTTTTGATTTTCCAAAAGAAGGAACAGAGAACGAGGCCAGGTGAGGATATTCCCTCAGAGGCCCAGTCCTCTGTTCTTAACGCTACCTTGCTAACGCGGGAAATGGCGAATAGTATGAAAGAAAGAAAGAAATATATATATATATATATATATATATATATATATATATATATATATATATATATAGAGCATATAAACGCACTCTTTTCAAAGAACACCTAATGCCCTCCAACAGCAAGGAATCGAACCCGGAACATTTGCGTATTAGTTGGGAAGCGCTAACCGCTCGGCTATGATCATCCCTAAATATGGAAATGACTATTCGATCACTAGTAGTGGAATACCCTTCATCTCACATCTATGAGCACCGGGGTCTACGCCGGTCAGATCCCATCAGGCTCGAATTACCAGCACCTACAGAAGTATACAAAGAGCTAACAGAGAAAGTCCAGAGGAGAGGACCAAAGATGGTATTAGGCTAAAGGAGAGTTACAGGGAATGGGCTGGAGATTATATCTGTCCACCATGGCTGAGAGAAGACAGGAAGGGCCGACCTGATCAATACAATGAAGTCTTTAAACCAATTTGATGACGTAAATTGTGAACGGTTTTTCGAGGGATGTCGGGGGAGAACAAGCACAGAACAGGAGAGAACAGGTACAGAACAGGATAGAACAACCACAGGACATAGTATGAAAGCAAGATACTTGTTACACGTAAGTAAACAAGTAGTTTTTATAGCACAAGTTTGGCGTAGGAATAGAATAAACTAGGTTATGACGGAGTGAATGTAGACAATGTACAAAACTTTAAAAAAAGTTGTATGATAGTAGAGAAAGTTCAAGAGATGGGGCCCCACCGGTGTAGAGCTCCCTCCCCTCACAGTAGTACACACACACACACACACACACACACACACACACAGGTAAGAGAGGATGCACAAGAGTACAGAGGTCTTCACTGTACTACAAAAATAGCAAAGCACAAACAGGTAACAGTGAGGAGGTATACTTGGATTCCCATCAGGTAAGTAATGACAGACAGAGGGTAAAGACGCTCTACTGTACAGGATGACATATGGACGATGGTTTTCCACGTCCTCACACACAGACAGACCATCGACCTTCTTTTGTCCGTCTTCATCTGCACACCACACCACAGTCACACACCACACCACAGTCACACACCACGCCATACCACAGTCACACACCACACCACAGTCACACACCACACCACAGTCACACACCACACCACAGTCACACACCACACCACACCCACACACCACACGATACCACAGTCACACACCACACTACATTTACACACCACACCACACACCACACCACACAGCCACACACCACACCACACAACCACACATCACACCACACAGCCACACACCACACCACATAGTCACACACCACACTACAGTTACACACCACACCACACCACACACCACACAGCCACACACCACACCACACAGCCACACACCGCACCACACAGCCACACACCACACCACACAGCTCACTACAAAGTGGATCAAATAAAAAACCGTAAGCTTTCTCATGGATCCACGACTGGGCATTGCACATCACGCCATAGCTACAAGCAAAATCCATTAAGAAAAAAATAATTAGAAGACGAGAAAACCAGACTAAATCAGACAGTGAGAACCATGAGATAAATCATGAAGTACCTGAGGGTGAGGGAAGATGTTAGTGAGGAGCAATGAGTCAGAGTGGTAACCATGACATGCACAAGACTCAACCCTGACCACAGATGTCATGGTTGAGGCACGGGTGAGGCTGACGGCTATATTAATCAAAGAGATTTCTCTTGAATGACGTGAGCTCAGGACTTCCTTATCGATCTCTTTTAATCAATAATCGTAATTTTTTTTATACGTCCTCCAAGTATGGCAACCACTGGTAAAGTTAGATTTACCTCACCCATTTGCTTATCCACAGTGTGCCATTATTCAGCTCAAGCTAATCTTAAGCTTTTGTGTGATCAGTGAACTAGCAACTCTCCTGACCTCACGGTTCTGTGAAACATCTCAGCTGTGTTTTCAGCCGGATGGCTGCCTATATCCAATAAACCCTTAGCTATTAATCAATGTATCTGTTTTCTTAGACCTACAAGCAGACCTCCAACACCACAGTCTATGACCTCCAACATCAACAAACTCCAGTCTATGACCTCCAACATCAACAAACTCCAGTCTATGACCTCCAACATCAACAAACTCCAGTCTATGACCTCCAACATCAACAAACTCCAGTCTATGACCTCCAACACCACTACACCACAGTCTATGACCTCCAACATCAACAATCTCCAGTCTATGACCTCCAACATCAACAAAATCCAGTTTATGACCTCCAACAATAACAAACTCCAGTCCTCCAACATCAACAACCTCCAGTCTATGACCTCCAACATCAATATACACCGATTTCTTACTTCCGTCATCAATATACTCCACTTAATGACCTGTATCATCAATATATACCAGTTCGTGACCTCCAGCGCCAGTACACTCCAGGTCATCATGACCTTCCACATCATTAAACACCACATCATAACTGCTATAAAAAAATATTAATTTCTGACCTCTTGACCGTCAGCATCAGTATACACAGTTCATGACTGCCACCATCAATATACACAGTTCATGACCTCCAACATCAATATACACAGTTCATGACCTCCAACATCAGTACGCATCAAGTCGTTACCTCCAACAACACTATACATCAGTTCGTTATCTACATCGCGTTATCTATCGATTCATGACGAAACTGTTATCAAAATGTCATCAGTCAACATACACGTGCATAACGATTCCATCAGCATGAAAGCAAAGAGAACATGACGTGCTTCATGCATTGCCTGCCACTCATCTGCACGCCAGGGTTCGATTCCTGGCTGAGGCAGTCGGCTCAAAGCCAACCCAGCTGGTTATCCTCATCTTTGGCCCGGTCGATGATAAGTTAGATAGGCCTTTTCTTCGTGTGGCGCTATCTCGCTAACGCGGGAAATCAGTGAGTAAGCATAATTTTTCGACGCACACACACACACATATATATATATATATATATATATATATATATATATATATATACGTTGAGATCGTGGTCTTAAACCAGCGTTCCATAAAAACTGCCGGTACGTTGATGATAGCCCCGTGTGTGCACAGACAAGGGAACACGTCACACCTGCTGGGAGAGAAGATGCGAGACGTGTCAGGCCTCCACTTAGCCGAGGGGAGAAGTATTAGCCAACGTCTCTCTTTCCTCGACGTCTGAGGAACAAGTAAGGGAGAGCGATTTGTATGTGACGTTTATAGGAAACCAAACGGACGCACGGCCAGTGTCTGGATGGTGATTGGGGGGTTGTACCGATAGATACAAGGATAGCGTTACAAGGGCAGACATCCACCCACAGAGCATTGCAGAGATGTTCCTCGCGGCCTCTCTTTCATCAAGAATCACCGAGGGGACCTTCATATCCTCGTCAACAACGACTACTCCAACACTAATTTCAATGCTCTTCTGAAGAACCTTCTGCACCGGTACACGACACCACCTCCACTGGAGCAGTTAAACAACTTGACCGTCTGTTGTCGTAACATATTCCCTCCAGCATACAAACAAGATGGAAAAGCAGTCGAGGATATCATGGCCAAAAAACCACACTGTACCCCCTACGGACAATGACAAGTGCTGTGAGTTCTCGAACTACAAAACCACACAACCAGACAACCTTACCAAGCATAGCAACACCAGTGTCCCTACGGCAGGACATTCTGGCTGAAGCCAGTGTGGTCGATCAACACCGCTGTGTGACTGAGGAACTGCGCAACGCAAAGTGTATGTTATACTAGTCAGACTAGGTGTGCTCTGGGGGGCGACCCATCAGTAACCACATCAGTGAAGGGCCACCTTGACAACACCACTGGCGGGAACATGGCCTGATTCTCACAGCTGATGATATGAAATGATACACGCGTATCATCGCATCACCCACGGACGAACGGCGCCCGCGAGTTTTGTAAGCTGTCCATATATGTGACAGGAGCTGCATCAGTCAACATACAATCTATCATGGTGGCCACATTCCCCCTATTTGATGGTCGACCGATTCGACGGCAAGAGGAAGACCTCCACGTCAACGTCGCCTGCGGCACTGAGTCCTTGCCAGGAGATCTGTGAGGATCAGGCTAGTGAGTGAGGTCACAGCACCTGGCCACGGGTCGGGCTGCCATCTGGCTGTCTGCCGCCCTCCCTCTTCCATATTTCTTTCCCTCGCTTCCTCCATATTTCTTTCCCTCCCTTCCCACTATCCAATACCCCATGCACCTGGCCTGTCTTATATACCATCTCGCGAGACTATTCTTTGCTTCTAGCTGCACCTTCCTACGATGATGATTGTAGATTTAGTGCCTTGCGTAGCCTACCTTACACTCGGAGATGCCTAACGCATAGACGAGACGTTGTTTACATTGGTAAACAGATCATGGAATTATGAAGAAGTTGCCTTCGCTTATTCTCTCGTAACAAGTAAAGCTCCAAGACATGTAGAAAATCTGCCCAGAAAACTGAACTACTTCAAGAGTAAGGTGGATCTTGATGAGTGAACATGAAAAAGTGCTTACGTCACACACTAATATGCATTAGGCATCTTCAGGTGAAAGTAAATTGCAGAGTACGAAACACTAAATTTACAATCTACATTGTATGAAGGTGGAGCTGGATGATTATTATATATATATATATATATATATATATATATATATATATATATATATATATATATATATATATATCCTTACATACAAGGTATCCCTATACGTTTCTTTCTTACACGACGACGTTTTACAGCAGTGGTCGACGACGGAGCGGGGACCTAGATGCTCTCTGGCTCGTGTGAACTCCCTCTCTGTCTTGGATACTTTTCGAGGTGACCTTTGAAGGCATTTATAACCTCTGCTGCACGGCGAAGGTCATTCCAATGGTCTATAACTCTTTGCAAAAAAAGAAAAAAAATACTTCCTAGCATCCAATCGTGCATCATGCACGATTGGATGCTAGGATCCAATCGTGCATGATGCAATAACATGGATGTTCTTTTATCATTGCTTCTCACATTGTGAAGAATATTTCTTGGTCAACTTTTTGACCCCCTTGAATTCAAACACTTATACCAGGTCTGCTCGAAGACGTCTATTCTCCAGTGTTGTCAGATTCGTTTTTTGAGCCTCCGTGCTTCTGAGCTCATCATTTTATTCCACCTCCTTTGCATCTTCTCAAGTAGATCAAGATCTTTTTGTTGGCGTGGCCTCCATGCTAGAACACAGTAGTCTGAGTGAGGTAGGTCTCACCAAGGACTTATGCAACTGTGGCGTAATATATTTCCCTCTGTAGACAAAGGCCTTTGTGACCATACCCAGGATATGGTTCGCTCTCTTGGCGGCAGCTATACACTGCTCCGTCACCTCTAAGGACTGATGGATGATCGGGCAAAGATTTTTCTCCTCAAACACTGACTTTACGAGACTGTCCACCAAGGTAATAATTATCATACTGTAGGTTACTGCGTCCCACGTGGAGCACAACACACTTGTCCGAGTTGAATAACAGTTGCCACTGAATGGACCACTCAAACATGGTTCTAAGGTCTCCTTGGAAGCATACAGCATCATCTACCGAGGCTATTCTGAATAAAGTATTATCTGCAATCTTGGACAAAGAGCTGATTACATCACTGTCAGTGTCACTGATATGTATAACGAATAACAGCCGTCCCAGCACAGAGCCATGAGGCACACCATTCTTTACAAGAGACCAGATCGAAGGCACTCCATTGATAACCACTTTCCGGTTACGGTTCCCGAGTTTTTCTCAATCCAGTCGTCAATTTTGTCAGAGATGTCGTCAATTTTCACTTTCCTAATCAAGCTATTGTGGGGAGACCTTAACAAAGGCATTACTGAAGTCGAGACAAGAGTAAGTCAACAGGATGACTAGTCATCACGGTATTTGATGACTTCCTCCAAGAACCGAAGTTCGTAAGGCAAGAACGACCACTTATGAACCTATGATGACTGCGTCTGGCAAGCTTCAAGCGGACCAAGTGTGATATAATGACATCTCTGTGAGTAGCCTCCATCACCTTACTGACTTGGCTTGTTAAACTAACAGCTTTGTAACTTGATCTTCGGCTATGTCAGCCTTTCTTGAAGAATCGAGACACAGTGGTGTTCTTCCAGTCTGTGGGGACCGCATGTTCTCTTAGACTGGCCTGAAAAATGTCTAAGGGTGACATCTGCAATTGCAATTTCCTTGAGAAAAGAAGAGTGTGAATCATCTGCTCCGGAAGCTTTGCCAGACTTGAGGTCTGGGAGTTTCCTATGCACCAACTGGGGAGATGACTGTAGTAGACTGATGATCTTCTCGTGATCTGGTGAAAACTTTCAGTGGGTCGGGAAGGTCAGGTAGGGTTTCATACGTGAACACCGAGCTGGAGTGTTCATTCAGAAGCGAGACAGTTTGTACATCATCAACTATTTACACTGCTATTATCGTCAGTCATCCTTGACTTAGAATCATAATACTTGAAGAAAGATTTGTTGCCCTTTTTGATATTTCCTGGAAGGTTTATCTCAAACTTCCTCGGAGCTTTCTCCACTGCTCTGGTGGCTTTGTTGTCTTTTATATCGTATATTTCGTTCATGCTTTCTGGATTGTCTATCATTTAAAAAAAAAATTGTATCTCTTTTTTCGTAATTTTTCTGCCCTTATGTTGAGCCATGGAGGTTTTCTAATCTGTATTGTGGTTTTTTTTCTGGTATTCTTAAGTACAAACCTGCGAATTATTCATTCAAACACGTCTTTGAACAAATCAAACTTTCTTTTAACATTGAGGCCATTCAACAGGCTTTCCCATTCAACTTGACCTAGATACCTTCTCATACCAGAAGAGTAGTCAGCTGTAGTCACAGAACTTCCAAAACACGGAAGGTTATGAAGTGCTGACGGTGGTTTAACTTCCTGATGGAGGATCACCACCAGGGTTATTTTGAACTCTCACATCCTGATTAATCTGAAGATCAACTGGAAGCTTAAAACATCAACTGAAATCTGAACTTCATCTGCAACTAATGCTTGATTTCCAACGCAAACATAATCATGATTATTTACATTATCTACAGCAGCATCCGGATTTACATCATATCCTCCTCCTTCCCCTGTACCTTGGTCGACGATTGGGGGCGGGGTGTCACCATCTTATAATGAAGTTCCTTTCAATCTTTCGTCTACGCTTTGGTGGGATTAAAGTAAAGTGTATATATATATATATATATATATATATATATATATATATATATATATATATATATATATATATATATATATATACAAAGAAAACGGCTGAAACAGTTATTATGGACCAGCTATCATATACCCCAGAATTAAACGAGGGTATGATAGTGTAACCAGGTGCTTTGTGGAACGAGGACCATCACGCTGTGTAAACCCAGTTTAATAACCCACATTATACACCTGATACAAAACATCACAGGATTCTTCATCATGTATGTGTTATTCATATCTTGTAGTAGAGAATATTATATTCTACTTCTACAATAACGCTACACTTCTCAACACCAATTGTATGAAATCATTTTCGTGGATGGTGAGGGAAGGTGACAGCGGGTGTATGTAACACCAAACTTATGAAGGGAATACTTGTATATCTCCTTTGTGACCAGCGGCAGCAATCCTCACGGGACGGCCCCATCAGCTGACCCTCTGCCAGACGTATGCAGAAGTGTACCGTATGATCACAATGACCGATACTCCGAAGAAAATTTTCACGACGATTTACATTGATTTCTTTAATGTTGGATTAATATATACGGAACAACTTGGCTCATGAAGTGGACACTATGACGGGAGCAGCGTGCTAAGATGGTGAAGCATAACAAATAAACATTTGTTGTTTAATGCACGATTGTCTGACGTCATGTTGCATGATACTCTGACGTCATGATGCTGAGGTCATGATGCTGAGGTCATGATGCTGAGGTCATGATGCTGAGGTCATGATGCTGAGGTCGTGATGCAGCGGTGGATGACGCCACACTCCACGACCGAGGCAGGGACGGATCAGCGGATTCAGCATGACGAGAGAGAGAGAGAGAGAGAGAGAGAGAGAGAGAGAGAGAGAGAGAGAGAGAGAGAGAGAGAGAGAGAGAGTCCTCATGCCAGCCCAGATATATACGGGCACATACCGTGCTCGGAAGCGTGTGTTGGTGACAAGTGAAGCCCAGACCCATGCTATGTGTAGGACGAGACGCACGCTCATATCTCACGATCATTACATCTTAGTTTATGCACGTCTGAAGAACTACAGATGATCACTGTCATCAATACCGACTCAGCTCTTACATTTACAGATTAAATATAAAATGAAATTTGAGCAATGAATCTATTAATGGTGCACTTTATTCACTAAGATCAGTTATGCCCCGAAGTGCTGTAGCAATAATGTTTACACAATTGTATTGTCTACATTTCTTGCCCAGTCTTCCAAATGCTATTCGCTAAGCATTTTCCTGACTGCAGTTCCCAATCTAAGCTATTCTGATAGCAAGTTCTCGCCATAGTGTTGCGTTTATGTATGTTGTATACACATTGAACCATTCCCGGAAATAGCAAGCGACATAGAACAAAATGTTAATGTCAATTCGTAATATTTCACACTAGTACAAATGATAACAGTATAACACATGTGTTCACAGACAAAACTTTGGAGAAATAAATGAAAATTGCTCCTTCGGGTATAATAAATCACACAGACATTTTCTCCAGCTCCAGTTAAATCTTAATCACAAATTAAACAATCATATTGTTGTCTGATGTTAGACCAGTCAGTGTATGACTGAACTGAAATGATTTTTCTCGTCAGCAACATTCAGTTGAATATGCCTTATGGAAGTAATGAATGTGTGGCAAGCAAGCACACGTATGCTTTCCTCAGACACACCCCTTATCTATTAGCCAGGAACATGCTGTCACTAACAGCTTGGCCGATTTCCTGAAATACTGCCACTATAACCTGCCACTCCTCCACTATAACCCGTCATTCCTCCACTATAACCCGTCATTCTTCCGTTATAACCTGCCACTCCTCCACTATAACCCGTCATTCCTCCATTATAACCCGTCATTTCTCGGTCGTCCTGATCACCTCTATCACAATCCCATTTACTGCCACAAACCTCTTCCCGCTCTTCCTCATCCTCACTGCCTCACAACCCTCTACTGTCCCAATTTCCTTCATCACTGCTACCTCATAGCTCCCTCTACCCTTCTCAACTCATCGTAACTCACACTGCCAACCCACCCTCTCCCTCGTCACTACCAGCCTCAATCATGAGACATCACGATCCTGCCACTTTCACCCCCCTCCCTCCTCCCAGTTAGCGTTATCCCCATCACATTAATCTTTCTGTATCCTTGTTATTATCACTGGTCCACAACCCTCCTGTATTCTTATCACTTCATCACTACTACCTACCCATATCAATACCCACAACCTCCAGTCCATCATCATATCATCTATACCACCACGTCACTACTATGTCATCCCCACGTCACTACTATGTCATCCCCACGTCACTATCATGTCATCCCCACGTCACTACTATGTCATCCCCACGTCACTATCATGTCATCCCCACGTCACTACTATGTCATCCCCACGTCACTACTATGTCATCCCCACGTCACTACTATGTCATCCCCACGTCACTATCATGTCATCCCCACGTCACTATCATGTCATCCTCACGTCACTATCATGTCATCCCCACGTCACTATCATGTCATCCCCACGTCACTATCATGTCATCCTCACGTCACTATCATGTCATTCTCACGTCACTATCATGTCATCCTCACGTCACTATCATGTCATCCCCACGTCACTATCATGTCATCCCCACGTCACTATCATGTCATCCCCACGTCACTATCATGTCATCCCCACGTCACTATCATGTCATCCTCACGTCACTATCATGTCATCCTCACGTCACTACTATGTCATCCCCACGTCACTACTATGTCATCCCCACGTCACTACTATGTCATCCCCACGTCACTATCATGTCATCCCCACGTCACTATCATGTCATCCTCACGTCACTATCATGTCATCCCCACGTCACTATCATGTCATCCCCACGTCACTATCATGTCATCCTCACGTCACTATCATGTCATCCTCACGTCACTATCATGTCATCCTCACGTCACTATCATGTCATCCCCACGTCACTATCATGTCATCCCCACGTCACTATCATGTCATCCCCACGTCACTATCATGTCATCCTCACGTCACTATCATGTCATCCCCACGTCACTATCATGTCATCCCCACGTCACTATCATGTCATCCTCACGTCACTATCATGTCATCCTCACGTCACTATCATGTCATCCTCACGTCACTATCATGTCATCCCCACGTCACTATCATGTCATCCCCACGTCACTACTATGTCATCCCCACGTCACTATCATGTCATCCTCACGTCACTATCATGTCATCCCCACGTCACTACTATGTCATCCCCACGTCACTATCATGTCATCCCCACGTCACTATCATGTCATCCTCACGTCACTATTACACACAGCCTCATCACTGTCACTAACTGTAATCACCTCATAATGGTCGCTTCCAGGAATCATTAATACTGACCCACAACCTACCTACCTACCTGCCTACCTACCTAGACCTTGTCACCCCTAATCCTACCTCACAGTCCCCATTACTCATGTCAAACCCCCTCCCCCACCCTAACCATTACCCTAAAGCTGGTCATTAACCATACCAACCCCTTAATCTCCCATCCCTTCCGTCCTGTTCTTAACAACCTGTTAAAGGTCAATTTCAGCCAAATGACTTGGTGAAACGAACGAGGCATCTCTATCTCAGGTTATACGAACACACACACACACACACACACACACACACACACACACACACACACACACATCATATATATGACAGGCTGGCCGTAGACAGGCTTGGGTTCCTCCCGTCGTGTTTATGTTCTTGATGTTGTCACTGACGAAGCAAATCACAGAAATACCTCACACTCAGGCTGGCCTAACCTTTGGCAGCGTGTAGCGCTAAAGTTTAGCACGTGTGCTGACCGTGTCTGGCTGTGGTCTGCCAGCGAATAACAGTTCTATATATGATCACTGAACATCACATCCATTATGCTGACGACGTATTCCTATATGAGATGTTATTGTTGAGTAGCTTTATCTGGATACTTGTGTGTCGCACTAAGAATTGCTAGTAGATGTAAAAGGCAGCCCTCATACCTCAAGACATGGCTTCGCAACCTAATCCTTTCTCTCCCTACCTCACACAACCACCACACCACCAACACAATCCCAGTTCTACCACACATGATGGATCGGTCTTTGTTAATCAACTAGTTAACAGCAAAATCTCCCCATCGATAACATTGATGTTCATATGAAGTGGGACCTAACTAATGTTCATATGAAGTGGGACCTAACTAATGTTCATATGAAGTGGGACCTAACTAATGTTCATATGAAGTGGGACCTAACTAATTCAACCAGGACTATGAACGTGCCCACCATCGCAGGTGTATTGATATGGGCGACTCGGTAACTTTTGTCGCGAGTATAAAGATGAAGCTAAATCACAGTTAACCTAAGGTGTTAGAGACAGTCAGTCAGCCAGTCTCTGGGGTAAACTTAAGTGTTATGTGCACCCTGCAGGCGAGGCGAGGCCAGGCATCCCCCAGCCTCATTATGGACAGGCAACAAAATTATTTAACTGTGCGAGGCCAAGATGGTCGTCCATCAAGAGAACTGGTCACAGGATACGGACCATTTATTCATCTCGCCCACCACTGTGGCCAAGTGGGTCAAGCGAGCTGGGAGGAAACTGGACATCTGAGTGATGTGAGCAAGTATGGAAAGACCTTCAGCTCAGCAAATCATGATGGGTGGAATACGTGTGTGGAGAAGACATAACACTGTGTGTGTGTGTGTGTGTGTGTCGTCACCTATTTTACAAAGATGATGTAGCGAGGTCCAGTGAAACAGGCTAAAGCTATTGTTATGCCACAAGTTCGCGGTCTCAAATTATAGTAACGAAATATTACTATTCTTATGCTTCCTTCGTGATGACCAATGGCCTGTTCAACACGCGTAGTATTTACAAGATCGAAAATTTAAATTTCCTATCAATTTCTCGAAGTTCTGTTACCATAACTCCCATTATCTCCATCAACAGTACAGCCAACATCATACCCAGACCAAACCAACTCCAACGCCGTAACCATCAGCACCGACTCACAGTTGCAAGATGTAGTGTTCTTATTTCATTAATGTTCATTTTCAAATACAGGTCACAACATCTATGAGGAATCACGTACCAAACGTGTCATCTGCAACGTGTGGGCCCCCGAAGCCTCCTCCATCCACGGGGTGGGCGATATGACCAGAACTGAAGGGAGGTTCACAAGCAGCCCTAAAATAAGTGCAAATCCTGCGGGAGTTATTCCTTCCGTCCCTTCGAGAAAGGAACCTCCTGTTCCCTTCCCTGCAGGAACTATCATATTCGTGCAGGATCTCTTCCCCCACACACGTGGCCACAGCAGACCAGCAGCGGGTTGGCAGGCTTGGGTAACCCAAGATGAGTGGGCTGGCCTCGTAAGACCCGTGACTGCTACCCCATAGAAAACATTTGGATCAAGATGGTTATCACCTGACTGCTGGCTGGACAGGGTAGGACCACTGGTGCAGGTGATGGTCCCACACTGAACCTCAGCTAACAAGAAACCACGTCGCTTGTATGACAGACAAGCTACAAGCACTGACTGACAAAGAGGGAGGCTGAACAGATGAGTGAACATTCAAATATTGAATGAAATAACGTATGTTCTATATGCTTAGCCTAGTATATATCTATAGCAATAATATACAATGCTAACTAACTATGGGCTCAACTCTAACGAGGTTATAATGAGCATCAACTACAACCATTCACAACGTGTATAACGTCCGTGAAACAGGTTGGGGCCAGAGTTGTGCTCCCTCAACTATTATCTGGCACGCAGCATCTAACAACAGAAAACGACACATGTATTGCCACAATAAAATATTATCTGATATTGAACATAGAGGAAGCAGCAGCTGTCATGACGTAAGACCATGCAACGTGAGACGACAGACAAGCGATGTGCAGGGGACAGGAATCCCTGGGGACGTGTTCCACTATGTGAAATTCTAACTATGATCTCCCTGAGGACGTGTTCCATTATCTGTGCCTCTAACACAGTTCTTCCGGGGCCCATCATCTGTGCCTCTAACACAGTTCTCCCTGGGGCAGTGTTCCACCATCTGTCTCTCTAACTCATTCTGTAATGATTACCATAAACCATTAGACACACATTCCTCACGGTAAACCAGAAGATACTGTCGAGCATTGCAATAAACCAGGCAAATCGTCATGACGTACAGATCTGGAGGGTGTAGCAGTTCCTGGTGTACAGACGACAATCAGAGAACAAGTGTACACCAAGGACGATATACATACGCGCACTATACTTCTATACAACATCGTTGACCAAATGTAGAGGTTATCATGTTATTGTACAACATTCCTGTGCATAACGCACACACCACAGTAATACGTGACCAGACCCACCGAGGAGAAAGAGAATCAATTCACTGAGCCAGGAATTCGTCACAGGGACTCGAACTCTCGTAATGTTCAGCAGATGACAGGTTTATAACAGGCGAGTATCTCTCAGCACAGGACTGGCTGGTCTGCTGGTGACAGCTGCTCGAATACTCTCTTGCTCTAACACACTCAGTGGTGTGTCCAGTGGTGCAAGTCCACCAGTGGTGCAAGTCCACCAGTGGTGCGTGTCCAGTGGTGTGTGTCCATTGTTGGTATGTCAAGTGGTGTGTGTCCATTGTTGGTATGTCAAGTGGTGTGTGTCCATTGTTGGTATGTCAAGTGGTGTGTGTCCAGTGGTGTGTGTCCATTGTTGGTATGTCAAGTGGTGTGTGTCCAGTGGTGTGTGTCCACCAGTGGTGTTGTGTCCAGTGTTGGTGTGTCCATTGATCAAACACTGTAACTCTCTCCTCTCCCTCCCAACTCTCCTCCCTCACATGTTGCTTATCTCCCTGTACACCACACTCCCCACAGATCAGAGGTCACGACAGGTCAGAGGAACTGAAATATGAATTCCTTCTTTCCCAAACGAGTCCATTCTGACTCACCAGGGACCACCCCTGGACACCAAGGTCCCTGACTCACACGCACCAGGGACCACCCGTGACCACCAAGGTCCCTGACTTACACGCACCAGGGACCACCCGTGAACACCAAGGTCCCTGACTCACACGCACCAGGGACCACCCGTGACCACCAAGGTCCCTGACTCACACGCACCAGGGACCATCCCTGGCCACCAAGGTCCCTTACTCACACGCACCAGGGACCATCCCTGGCCACCAAGGTCCCTGACTCACACGCACCAGGGACCACCCGTGACCACCAAGGTCCCTGACTCACACGCACCAGGGACCATCCCTGGCCACCAAGGTCCCTGACTCACACGCACCAGGGACCACCCTGTGCTGTATATTGTCCTTGTCCCCTGTGAAGGACAGATAACCCCCCATCTTTCATGGTAACCTCTCACTTACTCTCAGACCTTCCTGCGACCTGTCACTCCTGCGTCCCACAGACCATTCCCCTCCTCAGGTCAGAGGGAATCCTGAGGGTCAGGAGGGACGGTATCCTTGCCTCTCACGGAAAACACTTTACCTCCGACCTTTCGCCTTTCTTCCTTGCAAGTTTGTACGATGTCTGTCTCAAGACCACCATCTTCCCATCCTCTTTAAATACCTGGCTTCACCTCGTACCCCAGATGGTCGACCGCTCTCCTTCCTCTGGCTATCATACTATAGCTTTGGCTTCACTATCGTACTATAGCTTTGGCTTCACTATCATACTAAAGCTTTGGCTTCACTATCGCACTATAGCTTTGGCTTCACTATCGTACTATAGCTTTGGCTTCACTATCGTACTATAGCTTTGGCTTCACTATCGCACTATAGCTTTGGCTTCACTATCGCACTATAGCTTTGGCTTCACTATCGTACCATAGCTTTGGCTTCACTATCGTACTATAGCTTTGGCTTCACTATCGTACTATAGCTTTGGCTTCACTATCGTACTATAGCTTTGGCTTCACTATCGTACTATAGCTTTGGCTTCACTATTGTACTATAGCTTTGGCTTCACTATCGCACAATGGCTTTGGCTCCACTATCGCACAATAGCTTTGGCTTCACTATCGTACCTTAGCTTTAGCCTCATTATCGCACTATAGCTTTGGCTTCACTATCGCACTATAGCTTTGGCTTCACTATCGTGCTATAGCTTTGGCTTCACTATCGTACTATAGCTTTGGCTTCACTATCGTACAACAGCTATGGCTATAGATTTGACGGATTCCGTCACGATTTCATTCAAAAACCGATTGTGCAGACAAGAGGTGACGAGAGGACTTATGTGAGGGAAATGAGCGAGGTATGAGCAGGTGTGTGGTGCTTGTTAGGAGCAGATGGCAGGACTGGCCCGGTGGCGTCGTTTTGATGAGACAAAGTAAGACCAGCAATCCTGACATGGAGGATGTAAGATGGTTCCGGCCACCACTTTAACGCTCCTCAGCCAGGGCGTTAGTACCACCCTGGGCCCAGGCTGGTGTCAACAACCTACTACCTAATGGGTTGCTCCAAGGATACGTGACGGGGCGATCCTGGGGTTAGCTGGGGTACTGGCAGGGGCCAACACACAACCACCTGAGCCCTCCCTCTCATTGCTACAGGGTCTCTCTCTCTCTCTCTCTCTCTCTCTCTCTCTCTCTCTCTCTCTCTCTCTCTCTCTCTACATATATATATATATATATATATATATATATATATATATATATATATATATATATATATATATATATATATATATGTAATATGATAATAATAATAATAATGATACTTGACCTCCGTTTCCCGTGTTAGCGAGTTAGCGCATGGAAACAGACTAAGAAAGACCCATCCACTCATATACATATATACACACATACAGACAACATACATACACACACACACACATCACACATACATATACACATATACACATGTACATATTCATACTTGCTCACCTTCATCCATTCTTGACGCCACCCCATCCCACAGGATAATCTCTTCTTCCTGGGTTATTATTCATCTGAAAAAAATAACACGACTGAAACTAACCGTTAGCAATACACAAGAACACCTTGTTCCTTCATACACCAGACCTCGCCATACTACCTCGTCTACTCACACACACACACACACACACACACACACACACACACACACAAAACAGCAGTATTTTCATCCGTGAAAGGTCAATGTTATACTTATGTAACAAATAAAAGTACGAAGGACTTCTCAGGAGAACAACAGATGTTTGGTGAATAACATAACAGACACCACTTGTACTAAAATCCTCAGGACGACATCCGGGCAGATCCTGATCCCAGCAGCGCCCACGTAGAGTCGAGGCCGTCTTGTCCCTTCAATAATTCAAGATGAACTTCTAAATAAATCCCAAGCGCTTGCACACAACTCGTTGAAACCCGCTCATGACTTCTGTATTCAATTTGCGTTACTTTACAGACAACTTTCCCACCAAATTCCAAGAATAGAATACGTGTTTTGTATCTTTCGGTGGCAACTTCTGCTGCTGCTGCTGCCGTCCTTCCAGCGACCATACAACCACCCACTGTGCCGCCCATCCTTCCCTCCCCTGGAAGAGTTCCCGGACGTCCAGCAAGGCCCGTCTCCTATATAGGAACCTGCCCGCCTCACACGACCACGACCTCTTCCCAGACATGTCTCTGAGAGAGAGAGAGAGAGAGAGAGAGAGAGAGAGAGAGAGAGAGAGAGAGAGAGAGAGAGAGAGAGAGAGAGAGAGAGAGAGAGAGAGAGAGAGAGAGAGAGACCTCCCCTGCTACAATTTCCCCGTCTTGTAGGACCTCCCCGTCTTGCAGACTACCCCCTTCCCCTCCATACCTCCTTCGTCCGCTAGTTCCCCCTCCTGCAGGAGCTGTGCCTTCCTCCCCTGACGACTCACTGTGGCCACCACATGCGCTCACTAACTCCAGGCTGTTACCCTCTAATGTTTTTTTTTTTTTCTACCTCTCCCCCGCATCCTGCAGGTACCAACCACCTAACCTTGAACATCCTCCCACCCCCGGGCCTCCGGCAGGAGTAGGAAGACCGCGCTGTCGACGTGGGACATCGCTCTCACAACGGGCAAAAACCAGAGCAAAGCGCACTTTCACAGAACGCAAAATGCTCTCCGACAGCGTTCGAATCCTTGCTTTTGGAGATGTATTCTGTGACAATGGGCGTTCATCTGCACTATATTTGTGTTTGTATACTTGCACATGTGACAGTAAGGTGGGTAAAATTACTGGTTGCTGAGTAATGTGGGCCTTACATGATATGACCTGTCTAGACCCCGTTGCTCATGGACGTGAGACGAAGGGTATACCATTACTAGTTATCGAATAGTCATTTCCCTATTATGAGCAGTATAGGCGAGTGTTAGTGTACCCAGCTACCACACAAATGGTACCGGGTTCGAATCCTTACTGCTGACGGGCGTTATTTCAAATATGTGTGTGTGTGTGTGAGAGAGAGAGAGAGAGAGAGAGAGAGAGAGAGAGAGAGAGAGAGAGAGAGAGAGCAGGTAACCCACCATCGTACATAATCAGTAACACATTGGTCATGGTCAACATTACCTTGGAGGAAGCTCGACGATATTGTCCAGGTCAATACAGGCGGTGGCTTCCAGCATCAGAGCCGTCGGCCTCCGGTGCCGGTCCCGGCCGGTGCCGGTCACGGTGCCAGTTGCCTCCTGTGGCCCTGGTTTACACTTGGCATCCGGTACAGATGACTTCCCGCCCGGGCGTTCCACACGACTTACACTTGACATTTTCTTCCTAATGACTTCAATATTCACGTTAGCAAGGTGGCATCACTTGTTATCACTTGATTTCGTTATCCCTGATATGTGTTATCGCTCGTTTCCTTTATCACTGTTTTCTATTGTCACTTGTTTCTGTTATCACTTATTTTCTGATACAGTATTGTAGTTGTTGTGAAACTTGGTCATGACTGTAGTGCAAATAGATCACATCTGTATAAGTTATCTAGATGTATCGTCAAGATAACACTCACTGATAAGACTAACGATTATGGCTTATAAGACAACAAGATTCGATATCTAAGATATATCAATTATTTCCACATGTTTTTGTAAGTGCTGCAAGAGACACACATCTCACCTGGAGGAAAACACACATGTAAACACATGTCATCCCTAAGGATAGGGGAGAAAGAATACTTCCTTCGTATTCCGTGCGTGTTGTAAAAGGCGACAATCACATGTTTACCAAATGGCGTCCTAGCTTCGTCTCTTCGATGTATATCAACTGACTTATATTTCACTCTTGTGTCTCCCCTGATGATGTGATTATTACACGAAAATGCACTTGGGAACTTATCGTGTTTCATTTTCACCGTGGACTCGTAGGAATATCTTGATCACGCGCAAAATTGTGATCCTTTCCAATATATATATATATATATATATATATATATATATATATATATATATATATATATATATATAATATTTATTTATTTATTTTGCTTTGTCGCTGTCTCCCGCGTTTGCGAGGTAGCGCAAGGAAACAGACGAAAGAAATGGCCCAACCCACCCCCATACACAATGAATATACATACACGTCCACACACGCAAATATACATACCTATACATCTCAAGTACACTTATATATACACACACAGACACATACATATATACCCATGCACACAATTCACACTGTCTGCCTTTATTCATTCCCATCGCCACCTCGCCACACATGGAATACCATCCCCCTCCCCCCTCATGTGTGCGATGTTGCACTAGGAAAAGACAACAAAGGCCCCATTCGTTCACACTCAGTCTATAGCTGTCATGCAATAATGCCCGAAACCACAGCTCCCTTTCCACATCCAGGCCCCACACAACTTTCCATGGTTTACCCCAGACGCTTCACATGCCCTGATTCAATCCACTGACAGCACATCAACCCCGGTGTACCACATCGATCCAATTCACTCTATTCCTTGCCCTCCTTTCACCCTCCTGCATGTTCAGGCCCCGATCACACAAAATCTTTTTCACTCCATCTTTCCACCTCCAATTTGGAGAGAAAAGTCTTGAGTCGACATCGTCCCTAATCTGTCACCGGAGTCTCATCTTACAAAAATGATGAAGAAGACCCACTGTTTGCAGCCAGATTTAGAGATGCAATCATGTTCATGGATCAGGAAATATTCAGCAAGTCACTCACCTCTCATGTATGGCCTATGATAGAACACGATTCTCATGTATGGTCATCACACCGAAAGAAGCACGAAGAGTTAATAGAGAAGGTCCAGAGGAGGGCAATAACGATGGTACCAGAATTAAGGGAGGTGGGTTACAGGAAGAGGCCAGAATCCTCATATTTGTCAATCTTGTAAGAGAGAAGAGTGATGGGTGACCTGATCACTACCCATAAGCTTTTAGAACATACTTATGCAGACAGTAACATGTACGGACAGAAGAACCAGATGATATACCAGCTTAAAAGTGATTGCAAGCAGATATGAAAGCGGAGAGGGGTTCAGGGGCAGAAAAGAGTTTCATGACCCAGTGCACATCATGGCTCTTGCGACAGACATCAGAGGTGGAAGGAGCAAACCAGTACTGGGGAGAAAATGAAATAGTCCAAGCTGGGATGAAGGACTCCACCCACCCAAGATAACCTCCGCAATACGTTCAGCACAGCACGAACAATTCCGGCCAGAGGAGCAGCACTCAGCCCAGGGGATGTTTGTATATCCGTGCTAAGGTCGCCTTAACCGCCGTGATCAAGGGCTGTACCGTCGTACTCAAGGGTTGTGTACCGTGGTGCTCAAGGGCTGTACCGTCGTACTCAAGGGCCGTACCGTGGTGCTCAAGGGCTGTACCGCCGTACTCTAGGGCCGTACCGTGGTGCTCAAGGGCTGTACCGCCGTACTCAAGGGATCATCTGGACTGGGAAAGGTACTCAGGACTCAGTGGCCTTTGAAGAGCATTATAGATGACGAGATGACCTTCACCTGGCTGGCCAGAACCGTAAAGGTCAACCCAAACTGGAATTAAAGTGCATTTGAAAACATTCTGACGACCAGCGTATGAGAGGATGCGTAGTGTCATGAGCCATGACACCACTACATATAGTGTCATGAACCACTGACACTTCATATAATGTCATGAGCCATGACACTAACAGAGGGTATGTGTCATATGATCTGTGTGAGGAGAGCTGGTGTGAGTTGGTTACTAACCTGACAAAGAACATAATATTGTGACCATTCTCTTCATCTTAGCTGTGACGTCATGGGCAGCTTAAGCTTTCATCAAGGCCATTTCATCAACGCTGTATATATATATATATATATATATATATATATATATATATATATATATATATATATATATATATATATCCTAGCCTGAGGCAGGTACACATGCTATCAACCAATCTCTAAGGGTGGAGAAACAGCTGCGTTGAGTGTGGACCGACTACTGCAACCAGGATTCGAACCTATGCGGTCGACCCTGGGCGGCACCGTGAATGCGTCACGGTCAGGAACAAAGCTAACTGCTACACCACGAGGGTTGGTACTGTTCACCATGAAGAACATAATATAGTGACTTGGGTGTTATAGTTCACCATGAAGAAAATAATATAGTGACTTGGGTGTTATAGTTCACCATGAAGAACATATTACAGTGAGTTGGTTTGCACTGTTCACCATGATGAACATAACATAGTGACGACAGGATGGCATCAATAACAATTTCGTCAATGTTATCAAAGTTATGGTAGGAAATAAGGGAGTATATTCTTGTTTCTCTCGGTGATATTTGAGGTAATAATACCTGTGTGTGGGGAGAGGCTCTCCCTCCTGCGTGCTGGGGAGTAGGTCCAGAGTGTGGGGAAGTATTTTACCTTACCTGGGGTGGGGAGAGAAAACCTCAGCTGTACCCGTTGCTTGGGAGAGACCCAGCCTATGCCCAGTAACGGGAATGAAACCTTGCCGGCCGGTACTCAATGCCTGGGGAATTTTACTTGTGGCTGGAACACTTGAGAAGAAAACCTCGTTTTTCTTTTACCCGGAGCGTGGGAAGAAACCACGTCTACACCAGAGACTGAGGAGAAACCCTACCTGCACCAGAGACTGAGGAGAAACCCTACCTGCACCAGAGACTGAGGAGAAACCCTGCCTGCACCAGAGACTGAGGAGAAACCACGCCTGCACCAGAGACTGAGGAGAAACCCTACCTGCACCAGAGACTGAGGAGAAACCCTACCTGCACCAGAGACTGAGGAGAAACCCTGCCTGCACCAGAGGCTGAGGAGAAACCCTGCCTGCACCAGAGACTGAGGAGAAACCACGCCTGCACCAGAGACTGAGGAGAAACCCTGCCAGCACCAGAGACTGAGGAGAAACCACGCCTGCACCAGAGACTGAGGAGAAACCACGCCTGCACCAGAGACAGGAGAGAGGGGGAGAGAAAAAAAGATGGCTACGCCCGGGGAGTGGGTAGAGATCTTGCTTGCAGGCAAGGCATGAGGTTAATGGTAGAGGTGGGGAACGTTCGAGGTGAGGTATGTATCCTGCAGCTGGATAACTTATCTCCACAACCCACATATTAAAGGCACTCACAATACTCGTGTATCAACGCAAACATCTGGTTAAAAGGTACCCAGCTGGATATAAAGTTAGTGTGCCGGTCCGTGACTGGGGGAGACCTGGTGGACCTGGTGAGAGAGAAGAGAGAGAGAGAGAGAGAGAGAGAGAGAGAGAGAGAGAGAGAGAGAGAGAGAGAGAGAGAGAGAGAGAATATGATGTCTGTCTCCATGCACCATGCTTTGTGAATCATGCACCATTGCTTATGAATGCATGTCAAGGTGACTGAGGGTGAGAGGTTAGCCCAGGTCATGGGTGGGGTGGGGTGGTGGAGCTGTTCACCGTGTCACGACAGACGCGTTGAACCCCCAGAGCATGACCTTTGACCTGACGCATACCCTTTTACCTAGTGGTCACACCATTGATTACAAGGATTCTCTCTGTTATGACCAAGAGCCCTACCGTTGAACTCAAGGGTCGCACTGTCATGCCCAAGGGCAGGGCCACTCAACTCCAAGGTCAGATGGCCTTTGACTTCAATTACCAGAAATCCATAAAACATCTCCAGATCCTCATAACTCCCTTAAAAGATCAAATCATCGACCAGTGGGACCTGAATTCATTCAGAACCTTCAGACGACAGATTTCAGAAACGAATCCTCTTATAAAAACTAAATAATTGAGAAATAAAGATGGCGCTGGTGTACCACATGCATGCATGCACCACAGTCCTCAACCACAGCTGGTGGTGTCGTGTGGAATACAAGGTCCCAGGCCTCCTGGAGACGTGCTGATGTTGTATGTGATGTGGTCACATCATCTGAAGCTTCGGGGAAAAAGAGAAAATATATTTCGTTTTGAACATCATCTGAGGTAATGTCGAACATTCACTTGTGTATATATCTAAAATGTCTATCCCTCAATTCTGACTGTCCTCAGATGACTGAAAGATCGTATTATCATCTGGATATTTGAATATTGGTTTCCAAATGGATCGTTTCTGCCATGTGTGTTAGTGATCCGTGTGGTGGAACTGCTCACGGAAGAATGAAACATTTGTTCCGGAGCGCCGGACCCAGGTACCTGTGGTTCACTTCACTGCGAACTCTGACCACGAGTGTGATGCACCACTGACTTACGGTCATTATCACCAAACATCCGGGTCAACTGTCCCCCCCCCAACCCATGACCTGGATCTGCCTCCTCACTGCCCCCCCCCCCCCCCCAACCCATGACCTGGGTCTGCCTCTTTAGTGTACCTCATCCCATAACCCAGTCTCATACATAGCATCATCTTCCCCCGTTCATCTTGACCCCTACAGTAAGCTTGAAATATGACACATTTGGGTCATTCCCTCCGATATGAAAAGCCTTAACGACGGTACGACCTTTGAACACGACGGTACGACCCCTGAACACGATGGTACGATTCTTGGTCATACGGTACGATCCTTGAGCACGAGGAGTGATCCATGACCACTACGATACGTTCCCTGATCGTAACGTTACGTTCCGTGACCGTAACGGTACGATTCTTGAGCAGGAAAGTACGACCTATGAGTATTAACGCGTGACCTTTGACCTTAACACGACGATACCGATCCTTAGTGCACCAGCGCTCGACACGCCATTGGATGCGATGGCGTGACCTCTGACCTGATGTATAAGGGTCGAGTTATAGAGCAGACGTTGGTTAGGGACATAATCAAGTCTGTCAACACTCCCCAGAGGGAAGAGAAAATTACTCACGTAATAAATTCAAACACAATCTTCAGGACTTCCTGAAAATTAGAAATAAAAAAACGTTGATAAGAAATCAATTAAAATGTTATATATAAAATGTAAGTTCCAACGATACTATAAAAGATGAAAGAATTGTTGCAAACGAAATATGGTGGAGGTAATCCAGATATCTTAGAATATCATTCACAGAGGTAATGTAATATACGTACAACATATATTTATATATATATATATATATATATATATATATATATATATATATATATATATATATATATATATCGATGACCTCTTTCTTGGTAGACAACTCGGAGGGGAAGGGGATCGAACCTTTATCCTTAAACAGGATATGTCATGAAGCAAGATCCTGGAAGGTCAGGTCAAAGGATTGTGGACGGTTTTCCAGGAGCCACCTGGACGTTTGGTGCAGAGCAGGAATAATATATACACAGGAGGAGGAATGACAACCCTTCCCTCCTCTACTGGAAGAACACACTGGTTAGAGAGGGATTAAATATAAGCCCTGAACTCACTGAAAGAATTAGATAGCGTTATCTGATGAATAAAAAAATGATGACAATGGCACCTGGGAATGATAGAGGAACTATTGTTCAAATCTTATGTTCTCTAGCGAGGCTGAAGTAAGAGAAATGTAGAGTTTTATGAGACGTTACGAAAGCTCGACAATAGGCTGACTGGGGGCACTGCTGTGGTTATGGGTGACCTAGATGGACACGGTGGTCGGGGGGGGGGGGAGGAGGAAGGGGGGGGTGTGCGAGAGCCAACTGGAAACACTACTGGCAGTTATGAAGAAAAAGGGTTAATCGACCGTTTAATGAAGAAATGAAATAAATTTCATAAACATACATTATTCTTAGACACATGAAGGCGTCAGGGTGGTGTTGTGGTTACCGTTGCTGACAACTAGTCCACTGACTCGGGTTCGATCCCCGGCGCGGGGGAGTCGGGAGTCAACTTGGGCTGGGGTAAGTCACCACAGCTGACAGCTTGTAACTCGGCTCAAGTTAACGCTGGGATGTTGTCCATGTCCGGGGCCATGGCCTTCACTGACAGGCCTGATGGGCATACCAAGAACTGGTACTCATTTACTTGACGCTATAGATAGAACAGGAGTCAACACACACACACACACACACACACACACACACACACACCCACAGCGACCCATGATACATATTGTTATCTCATCCAGTGATAACAGGACCCTACATGACGCTATGATCATTTCATCTATGATGAAGATCAGAGCATAAAGGCTGGTCAAGTTTCACCGAGCCAGCTTTTGTCTCCCACGTGAAGTATATGACGTAGAACTGAAAGTCTGATATGTTTCGTGACTAATGAACAATAGAGACGTAAAATTAGAGACAGACTCACGACCTGTGGGAACAGCCAGAATGACTTTGAGCCTCAGTGTTGAGGGAGCCTGAGGGTAAATAACGTAGAAGGAGGAGCAACCTATTTGAAATATGTCTATCAAGTAAGGCGAGTGGTCTAGCCTCGTGCTGGTGTGGTGAATGAAAGACACAATTGTCTACCGGATAAATGACCAGTAAAAACAGGTTGCCAAGACTAGTAACGTGTTAATGTTAGGTAATATCCTCGGGGAAGCCAACGGCACCGGCTCATCCAACACCTGTGTGGCGCTACCAAAGTGGAGGTTGGTCTGTGTGTTAAGGATGGGAACCGAGCCTTTCCCACGGGGCGCCGCTCCCCACCTAACGCTGACTACTGACCTGTGCCAGCAGTGTAGCATGTTGCTAGTATATGTACGTGACTGACCGGGAGGGAGGGAGGGAGGTGGGCTGAAGGGAGGGAGGGAGGGAAAAGGAGGGAGGGGCGCCCCGTGGGAGGGAGGGAGGGATGAGGGATGCACATATTTAAATTATAGTCAGAGTTATGATTAATTCTTTCCTTCTGAAATACAAAAAAACATGTTCGTTGTTCTTCAAGAAGGGAGCGAAGTGAATTTCCACTCACAATTTTCAGTATAGTTTCATAAACTACACTCGTAAGTATTTCTCCTCCTCCTCATGGTATCATCTGGCTATTAAGTTTATAACAACATCTTGAACACACGAGTCATTATATACACGAAGACAGGAAACATCAAGTCCAGGAGACAGCTATATAGCCCATGATGGTTACGGGTATACAAACTTCCTGCCCTAACCGTCCTGTCCATCTTCTACGAAGCTCCTGCAGAGCTGAGGAAGCCGGTCACGCCCGCTGGGCGGGAACGCAGGTCGTAAACTGAAGCAATGCGATTGTCTGTACGTAGGGAGGGTATTGGCCAAGTGAGCAGTGATTGTGCGGTGTCGTATTTCGTGAGTATGAAGGATCGTGGGAGACGATGTGGATCTGTGTTCGTAGCGTTATAGGGTTGTGCGATGACGTCCACAGCGTAGTCAGGACAGACTGGCTTTTGATTATGTCTTGTGTGTATGTGGTTTCTGATGGGTGTATGTCTGGTGGTTTCTGATGGGTGTATGTCTGGTGGTTTCTGATGGGTGTATGCCTGGTGGTTTCTAATGGGTGTATGCCTGGTGGTTTCTAATGGGTGTATGCCTGGTGGTTTCTAATGGGTGTATGCCTGGTGGTTTCTAATGGGTGTATGCCTGGTGGTTTCTAATGGGTGTATGCCTGGTGGTTTCTAATGGGTGTATGCCTGGTGGTTTCTAATGGGTGTATGCCTGGTGGTTTCTAATGGGTGTATGCCTGGTGGTTTCTAATGGGTGTATGCCTGGTGGTTTCTAATGGGTGTATGCCTGGTGGTTTCTAATGGGTGTATGCCTGGTGGTTTCTAATGGGTGTATGCCTGGTGGTTTCTAATGGGTGTATGCCTGGTGGTTTCTAATGGGTGTATGCCTGGTGGTTTCTAATGGGTGTATGCCTGGTGGTTTCTAATGGGTGTATGCCTGGTGGTTTCTAATGGGTGTATGCCTGGTGGTTTCTAATGGGTGTATGCCTGGTGGTTTCTAATGGGTGTATGCCTGGTGGTTTCTAATGGGTGTATGCCTGGTGGTTTCTAATGGGTGTATGCCTGGTGGTTTCTAATGGGTGTATGCCTGGTGGTTTCTAATGGGTGTATGCCTGGTGGTTTCTAATGGGTGTATGCCTGGTGGTTTCTAATGGGTGTATGCCTGGTGGTTTCTAATGGGTGTATGCCTGGTGGTTTCTAATGGGTGTATGCCTGGTGGTTTCTAATGGGTGTATGCCTGGTGGTTTCTAATGGGTGTATGCCTGGTGGTTTCTAATGGGTGTATGCCTGGTGGTTTCTAATGGGTGTATGCCTGGTGGTTTCTAATGGGTGTATGCCTGGTGGTTTCTAATGGGTGTATGCCTGGTGGTTTCTAATGGGTGTATGCCTGGTGGTTTCTAATGGGTGTATGCCTGGTGGTTTCTAATGGGTGTATGCCTGGTGGTTTCTAATGGGTGTATGCCTGGTGGTTTCTAATGGGTGTATGCCTGGTGGTTTCTAATGGGTGTATGCCTGGTGGTTTCTAATGGGTGTATGCCTGGTGGTTTCTAATGGGTGTATGCCTGGTGGTTTCTAATGGGTGTATGCCTGGTGGTTTCTAATGGGTGTATGCCTGGTGGTTTCTAATGGGTGTATGCCTGGTGGTTTCTAATGGGTGTATGCCTGGTGGTTTCTAATGGGTGTATGCCTGGTGGTTTCTAATGGGTGTATGCCTGGTGGTTTCTAATGGGTGTATGCCTGGTGGTTTCTAATGGGTGTATGCCTGGTGGTTTCTAATGGGTGTATGCCTGGTGGTTTCTAATGGGTGTATGCCTGGTGGTTTCTAATGGGTGTATGCCTGGTGGTTTCTAATGGGTGTATGCCTGGTGGTTTCTAATGGGTGTATGCCTGGTGGTTTCTAATGGGTGTATGCCTGGTGGTTTCTAATGGGTGTATGCCTGGTGGTTTCTAATGGGTGTATGCCTGGTGGTTTCTAATGGGTGTATGCCTGGTGGTTTCTAATGGGTGTATGCCTGGTGGTTTCTAATGGGTGTATGCCTGGTGGTTTCTAATGGGTGTATGCCTGGTGGTTTCTAATGGGTGTATGCCTGGTGGTTTCTAATGGGTGTATGCCTGGTGGTTTCTAATGGGTGTATGCCTGGTGGTTTCTAATGGGTGTATGCCTGGTGGTTTCTAATGGGTGTATGCCTGGTGGTTTCTAATGGGTGTATGCCTGGTGGTTTCTAATGGGTGTATGCCTGGTGGTTTCTAATGGGTGTATGCCTGGTGGTTTCTAATGGGTGTATGCCTGGTGGTTTCTAATGGGTGTATGCCTGGTGGTTTCTAATGGGTGTATGCCTGGTGGTTTCTAATGGGTGTATGCCTGGTGGTTTCTAATGGGTGTATGCCTGGTGGTTTCTAATGGGTGTATGCCTGGTGGTTTCTAATGGGTGTATGCCTGGTGGTTTCTAATGGGTGTATGCCTGGTGGTTTCTAATGGGTGTATGCCTGGTGGTTTCTAATGGGTGTATGCCTGGTGGTTTCTAATGGGTGTATGCCTGGTGGTTTCTAATGGGTGTATGCCTGGTGGTTTCTAATGGGTGTATGCCTGGTGGTTTCTAATGGGTGTATGCCTGGTGGTTTCTAATGGGTGTATGCCTGGTGGTTTCTAATGGGTGTATGCCTGGTGGTTTCTAATGGGTGTATGCCTGGTGGTTTCTAATGGGTGTATGCCTGGTGGTTTCTAATGGGTGTATGCCTGGTGGTTTCTAATGGGTGTATGCCTGGTGGTTTCTAATGGGTGTATGCCTGGTGGTTTCTAATGGGTGTATGCCTGGTGGTTTCTAATGGGTGTATGCCTGGTGGTTTCTAATGGGTGTATGCCTGGTGGTTTCTAATGGGTGTATGCCTGGTGGTTTCTAATGGGTGTATGCCTGGTGGTTTCTAATGGGTGTATGCCTGGTGGTTTCTAATGGGTGTATGCCTGGTGGTTTCTAATGGGTGTATGCCTGGTGGTTTCTAATGGGTGTATGCCTGGTGGTTTCTAATGGGTGTATGCCTGGTGGTTTCTAATGGGTGTATGCCTGGTGGTTTCTAATGGGTGTATGCCTGGTGGTTTCTAATGGGTGTATGCCTGGTGGTTTCTAATGGGTGTATGCCTGGTGGTTTCTAATGGGTGTATGCCTGGTGGTTTCTAATGGGTGTATGCCTGGTGGTTTCTAATGGGTGTATGCCTGGTGGTTTCTAATGGGTGTATGCCTGGTGGTTTCTAATGGGTGTATGCCTGGTGGTTTCTAATGGGTGTATGCCTGGTGGTTTCTAATGGGTGTATGCCTGGTGGTTTCTAATGGGTGTATGCCTGGTGGTTTCTAATGGGTGTATGCCTGGTGGTTTCTAATGGGTGTATGCCTGGTGGTTTCTAATGGGTGTATGCCTGGTGGTTTCTAATGGGTGTATGCCTGGTGGTTTCTAATGGGTGTATGCCTGGTGGTTTCTAATGGGTGTATGCCTGGTGGTTTCTAATGGGTGTATGCCTGGTGGTTTCTAATGGGTGTATGCCTGGTGGTTTCTAATGGGTGTATGCCTGGTGGTTTCTAATGGGTGTATGCCTGGTGGTTTCTAATGGGTGTATGCCTGGTGGTTTCTAATGGGTGTATGCCTGGTGGTTTCTAATGGGTGTATGCCTGGTGGTTTCTAATGGGTGTATGCCTGGTGGTTTCTAATGGGTGTATGCCTGGTGGTTTCTAATGGGTGTATGCCTGGTGGTTTCTAATGGGTGTATGCCTGGTGGTTTCTAATGGGTGTATGCCTGGTGGTTTCTAATGGGTGTATGCCTGGTGGTTTCTAATGGGTGTATGCCTGGTGGTTTCTAATGGGTGTATGCCTGGTGGTTTCTAATGGGTGTATGCCTGGTGGTTTCTAATGGGTGTATGCCTGGTGGTTTCTAATGGGTGTATGCCTGTGTGGTATTGTGTGTTACTGTGGTGTGGTGTGTGGCTGTGTGGTTTTGTGTGTTACTGTGGTGCGGTGTGTGGCTGTGTGGTTTTGTGTGTTACTGTGGTGCGGTGTGTGGCTGTGTGGTTTTGTGTGTTACTGTGGTGTGGTGTGTGTGTGTGTGTGTGTGTGTGTGTGTGTGTGTGTGTGTGTGTGTGTGTGTGTGCAGGTGAACCTGAGCTACACATATATCCCTGTGTTCTGGTTTGTCATGCATTGCCTGAAGATGGTTCACCAAACCGATACGTAGAAATAACGTGCCATACATGACCCAGGTGTGGTCCTCCACTCTCATTCACTCATACAAAGTAACCACCACCACCTACCCGATCCTCGACAACATCAAAACATACAAAACGTAAACTTCTTAATACATGAAGGTCGACCTCACGAGGATTTCAAGCAAACCAAAAGGAAGGCGTGGGGGAGGATCCATGTTTGAATGTTTGGGAACCACAGATCTAAACGGCTACCCTGGGAACCCACAAGGTTGAGAGAGAGAGAGAGAGAGAGAGAGAGAGAGAGAGAGAGAGAGAGAGAGAGAGAGAGAGAGAGAGAGAGAGAGAGAGCATTAAACCGACTCGTGAATCTTTTTTTTGCCCACCGGAAGCTCAGTTCAGCGACGGAAGCGGCCCCCGTCATTACAAACCCACTTACATTATACCAACTTCAAAATCTGAATAACCACGAAGCTCCTCGGACGCAGGAGTTGACGCAAAATGTGACGCAAAACGTGACAACATACGAGAGTCAGGCAACTGACTCATCCTGTGAGGGGAAGAAACATGGGAATTCATGAAAGAAAATATGAGACGATGGAGACGGGAGAAAACGTGAGGGCAGACTGGAATTAAACCGTCCGGGGACGACGGTGAAGCCTAGAAACCTACCGTCCGGGGACGACGGTGATGCCTAAACCCACCGTCATGGGACTGGTATAGAATACTGGGGTTCCTAGACCCATCGTTCCGGAACTGTCGCGAACAATGAAAATCGCAGAACTATCGTCCCGGGACAGCCGGTTTATTAATACAGAACTATCGTCCCGGGACAGTCCATTGATTAATACAGAACTACCGTCCTGGGACAGTCGGTTGACTAACACAGAACTATCGTCCCGGGACAGCCGGTTGACTAATATAGAACTATCGTCCCGGGACAGCCGGTTTATTAATACAGAACTATCGTCCCGGGACAGCCGGTTGACTAATATAGAACTATCGTCCCGGGACAGCCGGTTTATTAATACAGAACTATCGTCCCGGGACAGCCGGTTGACTAATACAGAACTACCGTCCCGGGACAGCCGGTTGACTAACACAGAACTATCGTCCCGGGACAGCCGGTTGACTAACACAGAACTATCGTCCCGGGACAGCCGGTTGACTGATATAGAACCTCTAGTTACTGTACATGACAGACTTGAGCCTGTAGGCTCTTCCAGACACACTCCTGTGAGCTGTAGTTGACCTGTAACCTGGAGACCTGTAAACTGGGGACATGTAACCTGGGGACCTGTAACCTGGGGACCTGTAACCTGGGGACCTGTACTCTCTCATGATGTTATACCCATGCCTACGTACACGGTAAGTCCCCGCCCATCTGGTTGACAACACCTTCCACCACTGACTTCCCACGACCTGCTGACAACTCCTTCCCCTCCTGCCTGCCAACAACTCCCACAAAGGCTGTACTGTCTTAGAGACGTCTATATTGGAACAACATAGCCAAGTCTTCATATGTGATTTATTTGAAAAAAAATCCTCACCAATAAAACCCATTAGCGAGACGTTAATAGTGAGGAAGAAGAAGAAGAAGAAGAAGAAGAAGAAGAAGAAGAAGAAGAAATACAAACTGATTTAATGAATGTAATGATCAAAATCCCAGGACTTCTAAAGTAACTGTCAATGAGAAACCAGTCATTGAGCTCCTCAACACGTTATAAGAAACATGAATATGGACCAAACTTGCAGGAAAATAACGCCGAAGGAAAAGAGAGACATAGTGTCTACGGGGGAACAAAATGGCATGAACATCAAACCTGAGAAAGAAAGAATATGTGAAACAGATGTAGTAATATGGGAGTAACGAAAGATGTAAATAAGGGGAAAGATATTAAGAACTAAGCCTCCCGTACTGTGTACAAAGTTGTAATATCATGTTAGTGTCAATAGTAAGGGTAGTAAACTAGGGAAGTGTGGGTTTAGTTGTCCAAACATCTGTTGACGCTGACAGATCTGAAGGATGTAAGTGGGGCAACAAATCGAAATTCATGCATCCACCGAGCCAAGTTGAGTGTGGAAGATGTTCCATGGGCGAGGGAGGGAGACAACCACCACTTAGAATCACCAACAAAATATGTCAGATATTGTACAACTGTGAGGGAACATGGCTGACGCCGAGGATGTGAATAAGATCAGAGAAAGAGGTGAAATGTCTGCCGGAAAGCAAACAAAGGAACTTGAAGAGCAAAGAGAAGTGAAGACAATCACTTCTGGGATGAAAAAGATGCAACACAAACAGTGGGATGAGACATGCAGAACAAAGGCCAACGGATACGAAGTCAGGACTGCAACAGAATAAATGAAGACAAGAACAAATCCTTTTCTTCTCAGCAGAAGTGTTAATAGAACTGGTAAAAAAAAAACTATGACCCAATCACACAACAGAAAACAATAGAACCACAAAAGCAGATATGAAGATCAGAAACACAGAAACCTTAAGAAATGATAAATGAGATTACTGAACCTTATAAAATGTCATGCCTAACCACAAAATCCTAATGCCTGGAGATTGTAAGAGTTCAACTAATTTTCTTAATGAGTACAGAACCTTCAGGAAACCTGGACGAATAATGGAGCAGAGAGCGAACCAGATCTGGAAAGGTCAGGAGACCTTCTGGGTTAAGGAGAGGCAAGTGAATACGGTGGTCTCTGGCCTGGCACTTTACCTATGAGGCAAACTAGAGTGAATCGTGTTGAGCGAAATGATTCATATACATAAAAGATATGGCAGATCGTTAGTAATGGATTGGCATAGAAAAATGTACAGAATGTAGGTTAAAAGCAATTCGAAGCAGTGAACACGATCCATAAGTTCGACTGGCGTCCATGAATAACTCAGACAAGTGATGAGAGTCTGCGTCACTGCAGACAGATAACCCAAAAGGAACCCGTAAAATGTTAATCCACCAACTGAAGTCGATTTTCGGCGGAAAACCCGAGGAAGACGTAGACCATGACATAATTACTCTGAGGAGTAGATCCTTGTATGTGTGACCCTTGAGGATGGAGGCAATTAAGGCCACTGACCAACTTAACGAGAATTCCGCAACAGAGCCACTCGGAATGGCATTCAGATTCCAAGAAAAATGGTACAGATGACAACAACGTACGCCCTCAAGATGTTCTCGATACCGAATAGCGACCGTACACGAGAACCGCAGACAAACACCACCAGTACCTGAGGCCAGGTCCAAGCTGGTAACCAAGCAATATCGACCAGCCACTCCACAGCATCGCTTGTGGTCGAAATAAACGAAAGATTGATAAAGAAAATACATTATGAAACATCTTGGTAAAGGTCTTCTTAATGAAGGCCAACTGGGATTGGTACCAGGTTAGATCACACAAACAACTGCTGCCCTACTGTAATGACAACTACTAGCATACTATAATGACAACTACTAGCAGGTCATGGTAGCAGGGGTGGGGGCTGGGGTTCAGGTCCAGCCCCCACACCCACCCACCCTTAGGTACGAATAGATTTATGACGTCATCCTTCACAACCAGTTTGGACCAGCTGGCTGGGTGTATGGTGTACGATGCTTGGCTAGCTGGTGCTAGTAGCGATGGTGGTGGGTGTGGTGGTGGGTGTGGTAGTGGTGATGGGTGTGGTGGTGGTGGTGCTAGTAGCGATGATGGTTGTGGTGGTGGTGCTAGTAGCGATGGTGGTGGGTGTGGTGGTGGTGCTAGTAGCGATGGTGGTGGGTGTGACGGTGATGGTAGTGATTCTAGTGGTGCTAATAGTGCCAGCAGCAGGCTCCAGCAGCTGGGTCATTTCCCGGTACGTGACATGACCTTAAATGTAATTCTTCTGGGATACGTCAGCTGTTGGCGTAATTAAGGTAATCCACATGTGTTGCACCACATGCTGAACCCATAAATCAAACATACACTGAATAACAACTTGAAAACTGTTTTCACAGTGGAAGACACTATAGGCCCAACCCCACTGAGACAGAACGGGAAGAAGGTACAATCAGAAAACATTGAGATGTTTAGAAATGACATTAACAATATATAAAAAGGTCTTGTCTCATAAAAGGCTCATGGAGCTGACGACAACTCATCATAAGTAGTGAAGATATGTGGAGACACACGAGGTAAACTCCACCTGAAATACTGTCTGAGATGCTTCTGGAGTGGAGGAGCGGCACACTGCCAAGGGAGTGTTAAAGGGCAAATGTCATACGTATCTATATGAAACGAGGAGAGAGAGAGGAGGAGGAGGAGGTGGGGGGCTGAACTACAGACCTCTCTCCCTGACGAAGGGGTGATCCTAAGGGTTCTGGAAATGATGATCAGAAAACCAATAAGTGACTTTTTTATGGACAAAAAATGACTCAAGTGGAAGACAATACACTTTTAATGAAAGGAAGTCATGAGTAACAAGGATGTGAGATTTCTACGAGAGTGTGAGCTCTGTCTTCGACCAAGGGAAGGCTCGGTGGATTATTTGTATTTGGACTGTTGGAAAGCCTTTGACACTATACCGTCCGGGGCTGGTAAAGAATCTGCATCACCAGGAAGGAGTATGGAGCTTCCTACGGCTGAAATAGTATTTGTTGAGAGCAAACATGGGCACATGTGGGAGGGAGCCTTCTCCAAATGGGTAATTAACAGCAAATTGCCACAAGGATCTATTCTGAGACCTAGTTACCCTTCTTACGTAAATGTCCGACATAAAGGTATGAACTCCTACCTGAACATGTTTGCAGATGATGTAAGGTTTGTGAGGGAAGTGAAGACGGGAGGATTGCAACAACTTACAAGGGGATCTAAACAGACTCCAGAGCTGGTTTTGATACATGGTTGATGACGTAATGAGGTTTGGTTACAGGTGAATAGTAATGATAGTAATGGTGCAAACAGGTGATTGGTTATTGCAAACAGGTGACAGGTAATCATTAACGCATTTATCACGACTATTTTCCTCTCATATATCGAAAACAAACTGGGTATGACCCCAGCTAGGCCTGCATCTAGATACTGGTAACTCTAAACTTACAATGGGAAGAAGACGACGACTTCGTATCATACATAAGATTAAGAATAAGGAAAATACTAACAAAAATGAAAATAATGATAAGAATAAATAAAGCAGCGCCCGTGTGACCTTGTAGTATCTGGGTACAAACGCGAGGTGGCGAGACAAACCAGGCAGGTGTGCGTGTACCATACTCATACTTACAGTATACCATCAGGATAGTCACGCGTACAGTATACCATCAGGATAGTCACACGCACAGTGTACCATCAGGATAGTCACACAGTATACCATGATGATAGTCATACAGTATACCATCAGGATAGTCATACTTACGGTGTGCCATCAGGATAGTCATGTAGTATACAATCAGGATAGTCACACGTACAGTGTACCATCAGGATAGTCACACAGTATACCATTAGGATAGTCATACAGTATACCATTAGGATAGTCACACGTACAGTGTACCATCAGGATGGTCATACAGTATACCATGATGATAGTCATACAGTATACCATTAGGATAGCCATACTTACAGTGTGCCATCAGGATAGTCATGTAGTATACAATCAGGATAGTCACACGTACAGTGTACCATCAGGATAGTAATACGTACAGTGTACCATCAGTAATAGTCACGCGTACATGTATAAGACTGGTGGATGACTGAGTGATTGTTAACAACATAACGTAAGTTTAAGAAGTTTTTTGATGGTGGAGAATGTTAAAGATATGGGGACCCACCAGTGTGAAACTTTCTTCTCGTACAGTGCAAATAGGTAATCACACACACACACACACACACACACACACACACACACACACACACACCTAAGTAAGAGACAACACAGTTGTAGAGAAAGGGGTCATGAATAACGAACCTCTTCGATTTCTACGAGAGATTGAACTCCGTGTTAGACAAAAGGGAAGGCCATGTGGATCATTTGTATCAAGACTGCCATAAAAGGATTTGACACTGTGCTGCATGAAACGCTGAATAAGATGCTGGATCACCAAGAAATAATAATGGAGAGGCTACCCAGATTAAGAGATGATCTAAGTGGAAGGGAACAAACGATACATTCCAAAGGAGCTTTTCTGCAAGTGGAGGAAGGTCACTAGTGGCGTGCCTCAGGAGTCTGTTCTGGAACAGTTACTCATTTTGACTGTACGAATGACTTGCCAGAAAGATCGGACTCAACATGTTTATATTTGCAGATGATGCCCAGGTCCTGGGGGTAGTTCCAAGCAAACATGATTACTTTAACTTACAAGGGGATCGAGAGACAGACATCCAGAGTTGGTGTGACACATGATTGATGAAACACATCCTGAGTAAATGTAAAGCGATGAGGATGGTACAGAGTGAAGAGTCTCAAGAAGGTTATTATCTAGCACGATTTAAGCTGTACGATTCTGTGTATCAGAGGGACTTGGGAGTAGATATCTTCCATCACTACATTAGAAGAACAGTGATGGAGACAAAGCGTCGTCCAGCAAACATCAGAACAGCTTTCAAGTACATGGATGAGGAAATACTCAGCTTATGTTTGGTCACCGAACCTAAAGAAGCACAAAGCTAACAGAGAAGGTCCCACCAGTGTAGAACTCTCTCCCCGTGCAGTACAAGAGATGGGGACCAATGTGTAAAACTCCCTTCATGTACGGCACAAGAGATGGGGCCCCACGAGTGTAGAATACCCTCCCCTACAGTACAAGAGATGGGGCCCCACGAGTGTAGAACTCCCTCCCCGTACAGTACAAGAGATGAGGTCCCACGAGTGTAGAACTTCCTCCCTGTGCAGTACAAGAGATGGGGACCATTGTGTAAAATTCCCTCCCCGTACAGTACAAGAGATGGGGCCCCACAAGTGTAGAACTCGCTCCCAGTACACTAGGGATGGGACCCACGAGTGTACACCTCCCTCCCCGTACAGTACAAATAGATAATTACACAGGTAGGTTCTACCTGAGGGAGTCCTCAGGTAGACGGTCAGACTATCAACTTCAAGGCAACCATATGCAAAGTGTTCTGGTTGAGCAATCGGTAAGTACAAGGCTTTTGGCGCCTCGATGATATAAGAACATTCGTCCAAACCTCTTCAGGAGCAGGTCAATAGACAACAGAGTGTCCATACTTCGCGAGTTGTCAATACTTAAGGTATAATGTCCTTGTCTTTGATGTCAACCGGAACGGTCTGGTTAAGGGCTAAATCTATCATAACCCCAGGGTCGTACCGTGGTGTTCATGGGTCGTACTGTCGTGCTAATAGGTCGTATCATCGCGGTCGAGGGTCGTAACGTCGTGCTCAAGGGTCGTAACACTGTGGTGAAGGATCTTACAATTTCAAAGTCTATAGAAATCACTTATAAGATTACTGATTAGTTAAACATTTTCATCCTTTTATTTTCAACAGTGGTGCAGAGGTGTGCGAGGCCGTCAACAGTGTAAACCAGAGCAAGGTGTAGCGTACACACAGACGTACGTAACATCCTGAACCATTTCTGATGTTCAACATCTGTTCCTGACAAGATTATCCTTAATCTGGACACGACATAAAAACGACAAAATCACACTCAGATCCCAGATACAACTCGTCTGTCAACACTTATCTGGTATGTTCAGTTTCAAAAATGATCTGTTTATAAAATAAAAAGCCGAAATTCGATTAGTTCGTTCATTTGATTCATAGCGACTTAGATTTATATAAATTTTTCGTAAAATGTTCAAGAGACTCTGTTTATCAAACTATCTTGCTATGATCTCTACATGGTAAACACATTAAACCTAGACCGAGCCTGGATGATGTGATCAAACTGTTGTGGCAATGATGACACCTGTTTATTAAATCAAACAGTTTGTGAAGAAGGAAAGGATTGAGCAAGGGGAAGGGGTGGAGATAGGTAGCATGAGCGGAGGACGTCGCCTCGGTATCGTTGTGAGAGAGACTGGACAGCCCTAGAGGGTGAAGACATCAGTCAAAGTGCGTCTTTGGACTCGACCTTTACGTCAAGTCTTACCACCTGAAACCCAACCATAACTCTAACGAAAACTCAAGTCAAACCCGAAATATAACTTAAATACTAATCCAAATCCTTCAAAAGAATTTATGCTCGTTAGACATCTCTAACGAGAAACATTACTTACGAATAAACCTGCAAAATATATATCCACAACTCCAAATCCTAAATAAGAAGACGCGAGGGTGGCGGTCTAGCTGGAGGTGTGGGGTACATGGGTGTGTTCGGAAACCTTACAACACTGATTGATGTAACCTGGCTAATCTGAACTGACGTACCTCACGCATCCCCTGTACACACCTGACTCTTACGGCACTATCACCACATACACCTGACTCTCGAACCAACATACACTGGTCTTGTAACCCATATATCAACCTCAAAACCCACGTAAAAGGCATTAATCCCATATACCAACGTCTGGACCGACATACCGAGCTTCGAACCACCTACTGGGGTCAGAACCAGTTTCAGTGTGATAAAACCAAGAACAAAATGTTGCAAACCCATCTCATAAGCTTGGATCACACACGATGAACTCTGAAGCCACGACTCGTCTCCAAACTTACTTGCCAGGCTTGGATCCCACATAACCCTGGGTACTATGATGAAAATATATATCAACATCTGATTTATTTTCGTATGACGTAAACAGGAAGTCTAGCAACTGGCAACCAAACCCATTCTTAGTGAGATAATACGTAGTTACTTTGGTGCTTCATTGTGGCCTTAACCTTGGGTATATGACCCAGGTGAGCTGCCCAGGGCAAGACCCCAAGTGTCACCCAGGCAGGTGACCTGCCCAGGGCAGGACCCAAGTGTCACACAGGCAGGTGACCTGCCCAGGCCAGGACCCAAGTGTCACCCAGGCAGGTGACCTGCTCAGTAGAGCAGCCACTCTGAGGTCTCCAGACCCCAGACATTACTCCCGATGTCCCCACACATCATCTCTTGTCACTACTTCTCTGTCTGTACCTCGGAAGGTGAACTATCTGTGCCTCGTAGGCAAAGACATTAAGAGGGGGGAGTTACAGATGATACGAGGACCTGTGAAATATTCAGTGATAAGTAAAAAGTGTTTTCACAGTGGAAGGCACTGCACCTCCAACACTAGTGAGACGGAGTGGGAAGGAGATCTTAGAAAACATTAAGATGTAAAGAAAACACAACAGAAAATACTGAAAGATCTTGTTCCGTGCAAGACTTATGGTCATGATGAAATTTCACCATATATACTGAAGATGTCTAAAAACACACGAGACAAACCATCTAAACTTTCTTTTTCAATATGTCACCATTAAAAGGTATGATGCCAAGGGGGTGGAAGAGGGAAAGCGTCATACCCATTTATAAGAGAGAAGACCAGGAGGAGGTGCTGAACTAGAGACCAATTTCCATGACGAGAGTGGAGGGTGAGGTACTGAAAAAGATAACCTGAGAGCAAGTGGATAATTTCCAGTAAAAGATATTTATTCTATTTCATGTTGGAGGTTCTAGTGACAGACAAGTCGACATCAAGGCCTTAGTAAGGGTTAATAAGGGAGAAATAAAAAAATAGGAAAAAATGTAAGATTTTTGAAGATGAAAACCTCTCTTAAAAATGCCTGGATCATAGTTGTTAGAAAAGACATGAGTAAGCTGAGAGATCCAAAGTTGAGAGACGTAAGGGATAGACCAGATATCAAAATGGCTCACTTTGAGTTCCCAGCTGCCACACAAAATATTTGTGACGCAGTAACTTGCCAAGTATTACGTGGTCTGGATAATGGTGGGGGCGCGCACACAGCGAACTCTAGAAAGCGGAAAAAAAAATAATACCGGTAGAAGGAGAGTGAACCAATACTACGATACTGGGCAAGTGGGTCAAGTTGTCAGGTTAGCCTGGGAAAGTTGATAAGCCTGACTGCTTTACACTCGACTCTCTCTTGTGAGTAGGTAGAGCTAAAGCTGGACAAAAACCATGAATAAGTAATCTAAAACTCCTTAGAACATTGGCATCAGTTCTGGACAAATGAAACTATTTTTCTAGTATCTTCTGATATCAATTAATTTGCTCCAGCCCAAACCACGCCTCATCTACCTGGTCACACACCCTGTGTGTGGGAACCACACACAACAGAACAGTCGCCGGCTGCTTAGTAACTACAAACATTTAACATCTGCACAAAAAGAGGAAAAATTCTCCCAATCCAATCTCACCTCAATATGCTGCAGTTAGTTCTCTGTAACAACAATAGACCCCCCCCCCCTCCACTCTCCCTACCCAAAACATATAATAACCTTCCAACTTACAAGTAGACACAAGATCCTTACCCTGCTTCACTCTTCAACAACTTGTACTTATAAATCCCCCTTTTCTGGGATCTAACCATTTACAAACTCAGGTTCGACGTATCACAAGAACCTTCACGTCGAACACGCAACTGCTATAATGAAGACCTCCAGCACTTATTCCCCAGATGGCCTGTACTCACTTCACAAAGACGTACACAAAACATCACCACATTTCCCGCCCGCTGCACGTGGCTTCCCAGACGCTGTCGGAGCCCGGCATTATGTGATCCTGAGGCAGGAAGGTAAGGTAAGGTAAGGTAAGGGAAGCTGAGGTAAGATAAGGTAAGATATTGAATTATAAAAAAGAACCAATATAGATATAGAGACTGATGGGGTAGACGTTTACCTCGATTATCATTAGCTCGTATTGACATTTCTATGGGACGGATCAAGTAGATAGAGACGTCCACCTTTTGACAAGGACACCTTTACAGGGCTGGGGTCTTCAACCCCGCGGAGGGCAGGACTGGGGGTCTTCAACCTCACAGAGGGCAAGGGTGGGGTCTTCAAACCCGCAGAGGGTAAAGGAAATCCAGTTGCCTGCTGTGTGATAGCAGTCATCAGAAAGTGCTTTACAACCTGCACACGTGGGGTTCATCAAGTAACAGGTACTGTATGGCAGGCAATCATAGGCCACGGAGAGAGTACTGACTGATTACCGAGTGCCAGCACTGCGGTGGTTGTCATCTTCTCCTAACCAGACTTAACGAAGGCGAAGCGGTGATCCAGCACTGCGGTGGATGCCATATTCGCCTCAGCCATAACCCACGTTACTGCCGTTCTTCCTGTCTCACCTACTCTTGGCTCGCATGGCATTCAAGTCTGCAAACAAACGCTCTCTCTGTCTACCCACATTACACTCGACCACACGGAATCCACACGAATCTTGACTCTTAACTCTAAATTTTCTCCACTTCCGTACGACCCAACGAAACAGAAAGAAACACCAACACCTTTCCTAGCAATGGGCTGCACCAAGGCGTGCTTCCAAGAGGAAAGGAAAGTTTAGGTTTTCAGACGTAGATGAAATAAGCGAGCAACGATCACAACTGCTACAGAGGCACACTCGTTAACAACTAGAAGAGGTATATATCCCATCCGCACTACAAGCCTTGCCCAGGTGTACATGGAAGAGTACTTGGACGACCTTACCCGATGATAAGGCATGAGGAAGAGGAGATGAGGAATCATCCAAAATAGACCTGTAAGAAAATAAAAGGATCGAAAAGACCGACTTTACCAGCAGGGGAGTTAGCTATATGGTCGGGAGAGAGGAGGAAAGGTTGAGCAAGGATAGCGTTCCCAGCCGTGACGCATTCACGGGCCACCCAGGGTCGAGCGCATCGGTTCGAATCATGGTTGCGGCAGTCGGTCCACAGTCAGTCCAGCTGCTCGTCCACCCCTTGGTGTTGGCTGATAATATGGGCTTTGATTAGGGATTCAGTAGCCAGTGCCATCTCGGCTAACGTAAAAGAAAAAGTTAAAAGCCAGAGACATTTATTTACAGAAGTCAAAACAAGTCACTATTTTTGTTAAATTGTTCTTAATCTCGCTCTCAATTCCGACATCAGAGCATACTACAGGGCTTGGCGTATATCTACCTTTCTAGACCTTTTGATCTTCTGCCTCCCTCTCTTTTCTCCCTTATCAGTTCATTGCGTAACTCGCCGATGGAGCAATTTTTCCTCTTACCCAATCACTGCTGGTGTCTCCCAGGGTTCTGTCCTGTCACCTATTCTCTTTCCCCAACCTATGATCTTCGTCAGTGCTGCGCTGATGATTCCCCATCTACCTACTACAACCCACTTTCTCTCCCCTCCTCATTCTAATACTTCCTTCCTCTCATAATCTGGATCTCCACAGCCTCTCGGAATGAGGAACAGTAACCTGGTTATATCTAGTGATGTAAAACCCCAGTAACTCTAAATCTCACTCGTTTCCAGAGTGGCGGCCCACCTCACACGTGGCCAGTGTCGGCCCACCTCACACGTGGCCAGTGTCGGCCCACCTCACACATGGCCGGAGTGGCGGCCCACCTCACACATGGCCAGAGTGTCGGCCCACCTCACACATGGCCAGAGCGTCGGCCCACCTCACACATGGCCAGAGCGTCGGCCCACCTCACACATGGCCGGAGTGGCGGCCCACCTCACACATGGCCAGAGTGGCGGCCCACCTCTCACATGGCCAGAGTGTCGGCCCACCTCTAACATGGCCAGAGTGGCGGCCCACCTCACACATGGCCAGAGTGTCGGCCACTACTCTCGTGAGCTGTTTGCGTCTGTTTCCTCCCACTGCAGTCTGGACTAGCAACACACACTTCGCCACTGCTGCTTCCCATAGATTCTGTGAAGAGACCAACCATTCGAGAACTGACCATTACGATACATTCTTCTTCCCCGGAGCAGCGCACCTGTGAGAAATTCTTTTCCGAGATCGCCTTTATCAAGATCGTAGTCTTCGTTATTCTCATTCCATGTCTATAAGAATCTTGATGCACAAAAGCTGTGCAAAAAACAAATCGTAAGGAATTCTGCTGGTTAACAACGCACACACACACACACACACACACACACACACACAAATGAACACATCCCAATACGAAGATAAATCAGTATACATGAGAGAAGAGACAAGCTCATTATGCAACATACACAGATACACGCTGGGCGGGACAACATTGCCCATATTGTCCATGATGAACACCAGGTCCAGCCCCAGTAGCCGATAACAAGAAAAGAGCCCGCCTTAACGCTAAGTCGGCTCAGACAGGCGTATCCCCATGAACTGTCGATGTATTGTAGTGGCTGAAGGTCTGCCCCGATTAACTTCACACACGGGTCTAATGAACGCTAGGAATAATGCCCGCCAGAAGGGCTGCACGCCAGGAACACCGCTCTCCAGGTGAGGGTCGGTGCTTCTTACCCAATCTCAGGCCCGGGACTCGGGGTCTCAGCCTACAGATCCCCAAACCTGGGATTCGAAGCCTCATCTTGAGGAGCCCCAAGCCCGGGACTATGGGTCTTACCTTACAATTATGGGGTCCAAGTCCTGGAACTGTGGCTTTATCTTGGGATTAAAGGGTCCCAAACCCAGGACCATAAGGCTCATCTAAGTTTTAAGGAGCGCTAGGCCTGGGGGCCTCATCTTAAAGAACTCCAAGACCGGAAATATGGACCTCATCGTAAAATCGAGGGGCCCCAGCAGAAGCGGACCAGCAAAGCAGGCACAAGAACGAGTTTCAAAGCAAGGTGCCTCAAATTTGACTCGAGGATGTCGTCAGGTCCATAAGCATTGCTTGTATCCAGAGAGAGGAGGGTCCTTAACACTATACGGAGAGAGACATTACGAAGAAGAGAGTAGGATAAGTGGCTGATGAGTTACGTGGTGAGGGAATATTAAATTCAACCAAGATGAAACACGAGGAGAGAAAGAAGAGGCCCAGAAAGTTGCTTTGTTGTTTACATAACAATTATAACATCGCTTGGATGGAAAAGTGAGGGAAAGCAGTACAACGGATGTTATCAAAGATTCTTTTGACTAAAGACTAGAGAAACTATTAGCGGATGAAGAGGAGAGGTCGTCACACTTGAAGTGGATGAAAGTACGATTCACTTCACCACTGAGACAGTCGCAATGAATTCCAGCGGAGATGAAAGCTGAACGAGGGTCGAAGGAGGAAGAGAGGCTTCTACCCCGGGCATTATAACAGTCCCCGTGACTGAGTGGCACCACAACAGTAATGGCTACACCACAGACTGGAAGACGAGACAGTCGTAGAAGAGGAAGGGATGCATGTTTCCATTCCCGCAACATCATCTGGAACACTCAGCCAATACTGACGTTTACAGAGAAGCCGCTAGAGGAGGTGCGTTGCTATAGAAACATTTGCAAGACTGTGATCAGATGAACCCTAACGAGGGAGAGATTGTGCGAGAGCGTGAAAGGTTTGGAGGTTGAAAAAACAGATCCAGAGTGTTGGGAGGATGGTCGTGACGGTCTGGGATATGGCGACGATGGATGATGGTTGGATCCAGATCATTAAGAGTGGAAAACGCGAGAGCTTCATCCCCTTAACATGTGTGTGGGAAGATCTCAACCACTCCCTGTGGTGTATGTCCGAAATCAAAGAAGAGGACGTCAGCTTGAGGATGAGAGGATGTCAAAAGAAGATGTCAGGGTGTCATGAAAGTAAATTCAAGTAACCGAAGAAAGCGATAGAGCCTGTAGACTTCAGAGATCAGGAAGAGAAACGTGAAAATACCAGAAGATGAGAGACAAATCTTGAGCTAGACGACGTCAGAGATGGGAGACAGAAGTTCCATGAGGCATATAGTCAAGGGAGGGGCTGGTGCTGCTGCCCTGAGCCCTCCTCCTCGTCGGCAGCAGAAGCAGGCGAAACTCTGGAGTTTCTGAGCTTCGTTGTTAAGAGAGACAAGTTCAGTATCGTCAGGATGTGAGAGGAGAGGAAGGTAGTGCGAGAGAAGTTCTCAGAGATACTTTTGTCCAAAGACCAGAAGACGTAAGACTGGATGAAGAGGGGAGGTTGTTACACTGAATGAAACAGAGTTCCTCTTTATGGACGACACACCTGGAATGCTCCCTCCCGGCGAAGAGACGAAGATGAATACACGAGTCAGAGGAAGAGGAAAGTTTTCCCCAAGTCAGATACGCCAGGCTTCTAGCTTAGATGACCGACCTCAGGGAGGGAACTATTGAACCATGGATGGCAAGAAGATGCGGTCTTGAAGGAAAAGATTTGTCCTTTTCCAGCAACAACCTTCTCTGTTATACGCTCAGCACAAGTAGAAGCATTACTAGAGACGTAGCAACAGTCTGGCCAAAAAAAAGTCTTCAATGACCGCTATCGATGTTCCTATATTGACCTTTAAAAGGGTCAGCTGGAGGAGGAGGAGGAGTGGTGGTGGTGAAGGAAGAGACATTTATAAGAGTTTGATCACACGAACTAATAAGGAGCAAGATTGCATAGCTCTAGTGCGACGCATTAAAGGTGAGAAACAGATCCGTATTTTGAGAGAGCGGTCGTGACTGTCTGGAGTGTAGGCAAGGCAGCTGATGGTTTGGTTCAAATCATCTAGAAAGGAAAACGTGCGGGCTCCAGCCTGTCCCCTGATTACATAGGGGGAATTCCATCATTCACGGTGATGTTAAGTTATAATCTAAGCTGATAAACTTAACATGAGAAAATGTTACGGTTCCTGGCAGCAACTTAAACAGCTGACGGCAGTTTAGAGAGAGATAGAGAGAGAGAGAGAGAGAGAGAGAGAGAGAGAGAGAGAGAGAGAGAGAGAGAGAGAGAGAGAGAGAGAGAGAGAGAGAGAGAGCAGTTGATAAAACAGATGAGAATAATGGCAATTGGGAGACAAATATTACTCCAAATGACGTCCTAAGTTGAAGACACTATGTCCAGGAGGCATCCCAGAGAGTGCTGGGGTTGTAATAACCAGGTTATTGCTGGGGTTGTAATGACCAGGTTATTGCTGGGGTTGTAATGACCAGGTTATTGCTGGGGTTGTAATAGAGATTAATGGAAACACTAGGAAGTTGTACCAGGAGAGGCAAGACAATCAGAAAGGCAACAGAAGATATGTAAGTGGAAAGACGGAAGATTAAGGTTCATGCAAAGAGCCGGTGTATTACTGCCCAAGTCCTCCCTCTCGTTGGCAGTACAGACAGGTAGGAATGCGGAGATTTTTCTTATCCTGAGATAGCAAGAGCTTGGGGTAAGAGCTTGGGGTAAGAGCTTGGGGTAAGAGCTTGGGGTAACAGCTTGGGGCAAGAGCTTGGGGTAAGAGCTTACTGGAATCTTTCAGGTTTGTGGTTTGCTGTTTACGACAAAAAAAGAGAGGGGAAAGGAAAGAATATAAAGGTAGAACGTAAAAATGAAAGGGATAGCTGTATATTGTACGCGTGGAGAAGTGTGGAGAAAATCTGGTGATCAACCCAGTAACTTAGCTTCAATAGTATGAACAAGTGATGAGAACTTGGTCCCGGATATCAGCTCTGTGTTAGGACGGTCGACCTGCCCTGGACAAGGGCCGTCAACACCCTACAGACACATGTGGAATTTGGGTGGGTGTGGGTATAAGTGTGTCTTAGATAGTCAAGGGTCTAGGAATGACTCAAATTTTACCCTGACTCTGTTCTAGACTTGAGACCACATTCTATGGGGCCCCAAGTATGGGACTGGGGATCCCATTTCAAGGAGCTGAAGGCCTACTTTTTAGGGCCATATTCTAAAAGGCCGTGGGCCCGGAGACCACATCGTGAGAGGCCACAGGCCACAGACGAGGAATCACTTTTCAAGGAACCGTAGGCGCGAGACTAACGAACCACGATTCAGGCGGTCCCAGTTCTGGGACTGGAGTCATATCTTTAAGAGGTACTAGTCCCCAGGTCTAAGAGGGTGGCACACATTTTAAGGGACTGCCAGCCTGAGTGTGGGGCTCCAGGCCCGGAGCTGGGGGCCATATTTCAAGGGAGTTCAGGCTTGGGACTGGGAGCCACATTCTAAGGGACCCCATCCCTAGGAACTGCGGCTGCTGTGATAAGTATGGTGTGTGAGACGATGGAACGGACAAGTATGGTGCGTGAGACGATGGAACGGACAAGTATGGTGCGTGAGATGATGGAACGGATAAGTATGGTGTGTGAGACAATGGAACGGATAAGTATGGTGTGTGAAACGATGGAACGGAATCATTTTCACGCAGGAGTTCACTAGATGCATCATAATTACCGCTGGGGGTTTCAGGCTACCACAACGAAAGGACCGGTTCCGAACGAGTCATGTAAATCAGATCTTGCAAGTTGTAAAACCATACGTGCTCTGCCCTTCACGAAGGATTTACAAATGGAAATAGGAACATATATAAGCATTTAGTATGCACGGAGGATACGGGCCGTATCACGAGGGGTTCCAACACTGGCTTCTTTTGTGTGGCGATGGTGGCGACCTGCTCACCTCACCGACCATGGCAGGTCCCTGTATGATGAAGGTTTATGAAGGCACGGTCCAGTGAGGCCAGTCAAATATCTCATAGTCTGAGTAGCGGAGACCGACAATATCTGTCTGTCCTACGACATTATTACTCCAGCCCCTGGAAGACGTCCCTCCTGCCCACTGACCTCAACTAATCCAGGTCCTGGAAAACGTCCCTCCGGCCCACGAACCTCACTTCTTCAGGTCCTGGAAGACGTCCCTCTTGCCCACTGACCTCAGCTCCAGGTCCTGGAAGACGTCCCTCCTATCCCCGAACCCTCAATATACATCCAACTGGACGACGTCGGACAGAGTTATGAGCCACATATCAGACACTTCATATCTGGAGGAATACGACCAGCCACATATATCTTTCAACAATTAACTTCTGCTGACCAGATATAAAACAAAAGTACAGTGCTGATGAAGCAACTTGCTCCCAGCGAGCGGAGATCAGGCTTCAAGATCCTTAACCTGTGTACATCACCAAGAGTAATATAGTCTGTCTCTACTAAAAGGAAAAAAATTCTTGTTGCTCTTCGTACAGACGAGCCGCAGGATGGGAGCTGATAGGTGTGGAGGAATTAGTGGATCAGCATGTTACAGAGGCTAACCATACTATGCTGACAGCCAGGCCAAGTATATGACAGCTTATATCTGCATAGTGACAGCCAGGCTAGATGTGTGACAGCCAGGGCAGCTGTTTGACAGCTTGGTGCAGTACCATGTGTGCAGACATTCCGTATACTGTCATCTAATGTGTTGACACATTATATACGGGTTTCAGCTACACTGCTCTAGCGTAGGGATACTGTATCTAGTGTAGGGATACTGTATCTAGTGTAGGGATACTGTATCTGGTGTAGGGATACTGTATCTAGTGTAGGGATACTGTATCTAGTGTAGGGATACTGTATCTGGTGTAGGGATACTGTATCTAGTGTAGGGATACTGTATCTGGTGTAGGGATACTGTATCTAGTGTAGGGATACTGTATCTGGTGTAGGGATACTGTATCTAGTGTAGGGATACTGTATCTGGTGTAGGGATACTATATCTAGTGCAGGGATACTGTATCTGGTGTAGGGATACTGTATCTAGTGTAGGGATACTGTATCTAGTGTAATTACTGACCCTTACTGACCTATCCTAGGGTAGAGAAAGCAGTCCTGATGCTATGACAACCTATCGTAGGATCATATTAGCCGTCCTGGTGCTATGGCAACCTGTCCTGGGGTCATGTTAATCTCCACACCTCACTTGCTTCAGACCCACGCACCTACATCGTATTCCACACAACCTTCACACTCAAGCAGCTCCAAGAATAAACTTCCATTCTCCAAGCTTATGTACCCTACACACTCCGAGCTCACACACACTCTGAAAACTCACAACCACACACTCTACACGTTTTGAGTCTGTGAAACGTCGATTTCGAAGTTGATCTACCATTTTTGAGCCCACGTTCTTGGCTCCTTCCGATTCTAAGTGACTTTCACGCTCAAAGTCCAGAAAACCAAGAGCGTAATTTATCACAGCCAAGACAGACGCAACACCTCTGAGGTCCTCTCCTTTGTTCATCACACAAAGCCTGTCGACCTAGTCACCCGTAAGTTTAATATCAACCAAAGTCATCACACGATGGCTTGAAAACTTCCTGTGTGAGCGTCGTCTGGCTGTACACTCCCGAGGAACCATTTCCAACTTCCAGTCCCACTCCTGTGGCGCCCCACAGGGCACAGTGATGTGGCCCTTGTGTCTCCTCATCTTCCCAGACGATGCCCTAATGGATGTATCACTTGGATGGAATTCAGACGACGACTCTAACGTTGGTGTCAACGTTGACAACAGCTCTCCCAACGGCCTCTCCCTGAGGGACACCAAGTCTTAACCACTACCAGAGCTGAACCATCAACAACCACGTCATCATCAACCACACCAACAACCGAGTCATACACGTTAACCTTGCCTCCAAACACGTCCCACCCCCTAGCGTCTCGCCAGGCCTCAACCACCTTCAGGTTGTTCAGACCAGCAATTAACCACTCCCTGCGGTCCCACAAACCCCAGTCCCTTCTAGGATGTAACTAAGGTTAGTAATCAACTATTCTCAGCATGGTTTTCGACGATATCGCTCCAAGTTGACAAATTAGCCTGATTTACTTTATGCTACTATCACTATGCACGATGAAGGTAAACGTTCGATAAGGTTCCGCATCAAAAGTCAATGTAAAAAGTTAAGTCACGTGATATAGATAGCGCTGCACTTCCGTGGTTAAGACATTGGTTGAATGGCCGCAAGCATAGTGTTGTGATCAGTGGTCAAGCTTCAGAAAGGTAGGTCGTAACAAGTGGTGTGCCACAGGGATCAGTCTTGGAACCGATTCTCTTTCTTGTGTGTATCAATGGTACAGTGGATGGACTGTGTTGTAAGATATTAAAACTTGCAGACGATTCCAAGTTGGAAAATAAATCTACAGCAGAAATTGGACGTCTGAGGCTTCACACTGACAGACAAACTACAGGACTGGGATCTCAAGTGGCAAATGAATTTTTGTTATCGATATGTGTAAACCACCGCATGAACTCTGTTGAGCTACGAAAGGTAAATGAAGAAAAAGACTTGGGTGTATAATCTCTGGTGACCAAAAGCCAAGCAAGAAGAGCACAGAAAGCACTAAAAAAAAAGCGGAACGAAATTCTTGGATTCATACATAAGGGTTTTGAACCTAAGTCTCAGGAGATCATCGTCACTCTCCACGACTCACTGGTGCGTTCTCATCTTGAATACCGTGTTCAGTTTTGGTCACCTTATTAGAGGAAAGTCATAGACAAGTGGACAGAGTTCAGTGACGAGCTGCCAAGATGATTCCTGGACTGAAAACAGATTCCATGCGAGCCAATTAAACTCGAATTTATCTACCTCGGAAAGTGAAGGTTAAGTGGTAATCAAAATTACCAAAGGCTTCGAAAGTCTTGATCTAACAAGCTACTTAAGGGTAGATGCGTCTGACGTCACTTGTAGTAATGGATAGAAACTCTTGGGCAAAAGTTTTACCTCGAATGAGGAAGTACTTTTTCTGCCACAAGATCTTCCCTGTGCACCACACTAAAGGAGGATCAGGTGCTGGAAGAAGGCCCTCTTCCACCACCTATCAAGAGGAGCTTCAGTCTCTGGTCCTTCCGACCCTCTCCTTCTCAACACTGTCTTGTGTTAGTCTGCCTTCGGTGGCAAATCCTTTGGCATAGTTGTCAACTGAGAGTTAGTCAGATTTTGACTTCAACTTTGAGTCTAATCTTCTTTAGAATGTTTCTGTAGTCATTCTGTATGTTTCACAGTCCTACACGTGTTACATTCCTGTATTTTCGTCTTATTTTTAGTACATTTACAAGCATTATACTCGACTTAATGATTCTGTGTCTTTTAAGACTGGATTGCTATTAAATCCATGGGACATTTTTTATCAATTTTTGTCTCGTTTGAAATGTTCTTAATATCATACCACTCGGTTTTTGGCTTGAGAGCGACGATACCTTATCACTGCGATTCTTAAACGTGAGGAAAACGGTACTACGGTAGCCATCTGGGCACCTGCTGCTCCTGATCCGTCCATCTGCCTGAGACAGAGTCTGGAGACACCTGGGCTTGCCCCTAGCCAAAGGCTAATCTCACCAGGTAATGGTCTACGCTTGTCAAGTAGGATAACTTGAAGGCGGAACCGGTTCCTTATCTGCTCCAGCTACTGTCTGCCTCTCGCCTCTATCCTATTCATACCATCTCAGGTGTTGACTCGAGTCCATGAGCGGTGTAACACCTACTTTATCCCGTCTGTATACAATTCGTGTGGATCTAGGCAGATGATCTAAGATTGGTACAACTTCAGCATTATTCAGTTTCGTAATCATGTTCTTAAGTTGTCTAAGATTTTCTTATATTGTTACCGGATGGTGACGCTTATTTACCAATGGCGTCTTAGCTACGTCTCTTCCTTGTATATCAACTGACTGATCTATATCTCAATATTTCATCTCCCCTGATGATGTGATTATTATACGAAAGTGCACTTGGGAGCTTATCGCGTTTCATTTTCCTGTGGACTTATTGCATACACACACACACACACACACAATATATATATATATATATATATATATATATATATATATATATATATATATATATATATATATATATATATATATGCTCTGATAACAGCGAGGAAAAATGAAACACGGTAAGTCCGGGTGCACTTTCGTGTAATCAGATGATCAGGGGAGATACACCGTCCTATCTCCTCTGACGATGTGATCGCACGATAACGTCCTGGGGATTATCGTGTTTCATTTTTCCTCGTGCTTATCAACAGGTAATAGATGATGCGCATTACCGTGACCTCCTCCAACAATAATCAATGGTATATATATATATATATATATATATATATATATATATATATATATATATATATATACATCTTTGCTTCTTTATATATACGATGTGGACAGACAGAGACTGACCATCAACCTCACGATGCTAGCTAGACCAATCACAACCAAGAATGGTTCACTGTACAGCACATCTCCACATGTCTGTGTCACAATGAGTTGGTGGAGTCTTGCTCTTCGTACAGTTACTAGTCAACCTCTTGTTTGGTACACACGATCAAGCAGTCAATAAGTGGTTACAGGTCGACTCGTTTGACCTAACGTTACGCTCATAGCGAACTACGGGCCTGTGTGGTTAACAATGAGTGTCAACAGAATATTACTAACTTGGCAGTTGCCAATATCAAATATCAAATGCAAATATCAATTTGCCAGTTACCAATATCTAAACTGCGAGTTACTAATATCTAAATTGTCAAATGCCAAATTCTTTGTACAAAGTCATGGGTTTGTAAAGTAGTGCGAGAGGGTGTGTGTGTGTGTGTGTGTTATAAACGATATATTCTAAATGCCAAAACTAGGAACAGTTGCCTGTCCCTGTAGGTGTCAGCCATGAAACACACACACACACACACACACACACACACACACACACACACACTTAGGAGGGTAGCATGGCAGTTTAAATCCCAGGATGGTCATGTGCAGGAATTGTTACTTTTTCTTTCATTTCTTTACGTTAGAGGATTTAGTCGGGGTCTAGAATCCTCACAAAGGTCGGTCGGGCTTTGAGTGGGAAATATAAGAATAGTAAAGAGATGGAGAAAACAACAAAACAAACAAATAAGAGCTTTGGTGAATGCGAATGGCTCCTTTTTTTTCTTATCATGTCACACGTGATCTTTAAAACTGGAATCACTGTGGGCTTGGTCCAAGGGTCAGTCATCACTAGGGCCAGTCATCACTAGGGCCAGTCATCACCAGGGCCAGTCATCACCAGGGCCAGTCATCACCAGGGCCAGTCATCACTAGAGCCGGTCATCACTAGGGCCAGTCATCACCAGGGCCAGTCATCACCAGGGCCAGTCATCACCAGGGCCAGTCATCACCAGGGCCAGTCATCACCAGGGCCAGTCATCACTAGGGCCGGTCATCACTAGGGCCAGTCATCACCAGGGCCTGTCATCACTATGGCCAGTCATCACTAGGGCCAGTCATCACCAGGGCCAGTCATCACCAGGGCCAGTCATCACCAGGGCCAGTCATCACCAGGGCCAGTCATCACTAGGGCCAGTCATCACCAGGGCGAGTCATCACCAGGGCCAGTCATCACCAGGGCCAGTCATCACTAGAGCTGGTCATCACTAGGGCCAGTCATCACCAGGGCCAGTCATCACTAGGGCCAGTATCACCAGAGCCGGTCATCACCAGGGCCGGTCATCACTAGGGCCAGTCATCACCAGGGCCAGTCATCACTAGGGCCAGTCATCACCAGGGCGGTCCTCGCTAGGGTCAGTCAACACTAGGGCCAGTCATCACTAGGGCCAGTCATCACCAGGGCGGTCCTCACTAGGGTCAGTCAACACTAGGGTCAGTCATCACCAGGGCGGTCCTCACTAGGGTCAGTCAACACTAGGGCCAGTCATCACTAGGGTCAGTCAACACTAGGGCCAGTCATCACTAGGGTCAGTCATCACCAGGGCGGTCCTCACTAGGGCCAGTCATCACCAGGGCGGTCCTCACTAGGGTCAGTCAACACTAGGGTCAGTCAACACTAATCTCCACACAAAAGAATATGGAAACCCGAGGAACAGGTGTGTTTACCGATGATGCAGAGTTCTTCAGCATTGTTATATGCACAAGATGCAACAGTGGGCGCATGCATGACCAACAAATCTGAACCCTGAATGATGTAATGATATGAGAATGAGACGTGGCCAGAACACACTGGACCTCGATCATAATACTCGTGTGTTTAAGGACTAAAGAGCTTAGGTCACTTATAGTTGTCAGGGGAAGCATTACATCTTCACAATAAGAAGTGTGAATCAGTACATAGCCAAGATAGTCATAATGCTCATCATGTAAGAGAAGCATTATGATAAGGCCATGGTCAAGATGTTCATGATATTCACCATTTAAGTTTTAGTCAGGCGTACATCAACAACCTGGTTGATCTCCTCACTAGAGGAAAACACAACGGCTACACAGGGCCATATGTCAGGTGGATTACAGGAGGACTGAGTTATACAACCTCGCGTCGCTCTTAAGGAACATAAAGACGTCCAGCAAGATTTCTCGAGTAGGCAAGTAGTTCGGGAGGGTTGGGTAAAGAAATGGACCTTCAGACAGGTAGGAATAAGGGTGATACTCCTTCAGGAGAATGACCATTACCTTTGTGGAAGGGGAACAAAAGACGTATATCATGGGGGCCTTCTATTCTATCGAATGGGGTCTGTAGTGACGTGCTGCAGGGCCTCTTCCTGGGGCTCCCCCTGCTGTTTATGAACGAAATGACTTGCTAAAAGGACGAGACCCATACCTGGATACGCAGGCAGGTGATGCCATAGTCACAAGGGAAGCAATGGGTCATGAAGATTACTTAAGACGTAGACACACGCGAAATATCCTACGTTACATTTGGATTCAGTCAGCGTATATGTAGTGGTGGATGGGACACGGAGAAAGGCCTCAACATGAATACTAAATAGTGGGAAATGACTGTATACCAGAGGGACTTGGGTGTGGACGTTAAACCTAACCTGCAGCCAGACCTTATCCGTACGAGGACTGTGAAGGGGAGAAACTATGCCGGTAAATGTCAGATTCACAATTGATTACGTGAATGAGGAAAAATGTCTATTTAACTGTCCAGAACGAATAGCCGGTCACAAGTAGAGTGTGCTTACCACTTTTTTTGGTCACTTTATCTTTGAAAAGGCCCAATGAACTAATGGAGAAGGTGCAAAGGAATGCAACGAAGATGCTTTTGGAATTAAGACAGCTGCGTTACGACAAGAGGTTAGAGGCCATCATTTGGTATACGATAAAAGAGAGAAGATTAACGAATGACTCGATCACGATCTTTAAGTTTCCAATCCAGTTTGACGATGCCAAAAGCGTAATTTCTTCGACAGAAGATGAAACGAATGGCCACGACATAAAGTTAAGCAAGAAACTTGTTTGAAAAGACGTAAAAAAGTACTGACATGGCAGAGTAAGAGGGAAGTGGCCGAATGGGGTGAGCAGAGTGATGGTGGAACTGTGAGTGTGGACAACAAACAGAGGTTTAAAAAGCTGTAAGATAGTGAGATAACGCAGAAAGGTCAAGAGACGGGGGCGCAAGAGCAATGAACTCCCTCCCCGGATAAATGATAATCATTCACAGAACTACATATCTCCCCCAACCACACACACACACACACACACACACACACACACACACACACACACGAGTTAGGATTGTTTCATGGTTGCTTGGTCTTCAGGCCCATCAACTGCCATGGTCGTTAAGGCCACCGACGTCCAGCCACATTAATTAACAAAACAATAAACACTTTCTCCAGAGCTGAGGTTAATCTTGCGACCAGATACTTTCGTTATGTTAATGGCCCGTGTGAAACTCGTGCCAGGGTCTTTGTTCCTAACGAACCCATCTAAGCAATCTAAACATACAAGACCTCTCTGTTACATGATTAACAATTGATCTACTGAAGTGACAGAATGACTCAATTAACATGAGTAATGAAACGACCTATGTGAACAATGCAACGAGACAGATGATCTTGATTAATTGCACGAGCCAGATTAATACGAGTAATGGAACGAGCCAGATTGATACGAATAATGAAATGACTCAGGTTAATAGGAATAATGGAACGACCCGGATTAATGAGAGTAATGATCGAGGAACATTATTATAGCTAATGGAACGAACCATATGATGATGAGTAATGGTGCAAACCAGATCATTAAGAATAATGGAAACACCCAGATTAATATTAGTCATGGAACGACCAAAGTGGAGTGAGATGTACTTATCCCCACATACAGAACCACAAGTAACAGGTGATATTTTGGCAGTGAAATGTGGAGTGCGTGTGTTGTGTTGTGGTGACAGGTGTCGAATGCAGGAAGCACCTGTCATACACGGCCGGGTATCTCCATCTCTCACTGTCACTAGCGAACCCTTGTGCAAGTTAACTTTTACTGATGCGGGCTCGTGAGTTAGCTTCACTAGAGCATATGCTGAGATGAAGGCTCGTGAACCAGCTTTACTATAGTATATGCTGTGATGAAAGCTCGTGATTCAGTTTTACTGCAGCTTATGCTAAGATGAAGGCTCGTGAGCCAGCTTCACCACTGCATGTGCTGATAAAATCTTCAAAAAAAAAAAAAAAAAGAAATCGTCTTTGCTCGTAGGTGTTCTGTGTACAAAGAAGTTCACCTCTGCCCTCCTCTTCCATACCATCGTGTCCAGATATATCAATTTCCCCTCCTTCTCCATTTCTACATAAAGTTGAATATTTTCATTTGTATTTTCCTATTCACATCCAATGTCTTCGATGTATCTGTACCGCCATACTGCTCCTCTACCTATTATTCTCTCTGTGCTGCCTGAACACTTCATGAAATGTGAACGTTCCGAACTTGACACACATCGCAACCAGTTTTGTATAATAATCACCCTTTCTCACAGGTAGGTCCTCATCTCGCATGCTTTCTAGCTCTCTTGACACCGATTCTAACGCCCTATCTTCGTGAACAAAGCCTTCACGTCGAAGTAACTTTCATTCCATTCTCTAAGAACTATAAGAGGATGGGTGTGTGGAGAAATGGCTTGGACATATGAAGAGCATTTGATAGGAAAGGTTGACAAAGAGGATATATATGTATCAGAAGAGGAGGGAACAAGGAAACGGAGAGATTAAAATGGAGATAAAAAGATAAAGTGAAAAAGATGTTGAGCGATTGGGGCCTGAACATGCAGGAGGGTGGAACGTGTGCACGGAATAGAGTGAACTGGAACGCTATGGTATACCGGGGTCGACGTGCCATCATTGGAGTGAAACCAGGGCATGTGAAGCGTCCGGGGTAAACCATTGAATGATCTTTCTCTCTTCCCATAACCTTCCTCTTATGAGAATCAGGACTACAAACATCCGCGGAGCCATGATTAGTCTCATTCTTTTTTTTATTTCTTTCCACTTGGGGTTGGCTTGATTGTCTATGTTTCGCCGGTCAAAGAAGTGTAACGACTATGAAGGTGTACTGAAACTGAAGCTATAGTGAAAATTAGCTTTGACCTGACCTGTAAAATACTCCAATCATGGTTTACAGCTGGTCGAAAAAGCTAACATAATGATACTAATGATGATGATACTAATAATAATAATATAATAATAATAATGACTACTGATATAACACATTTAAGATCTCTAATCCGAATTATTCATAAACTAACTGCATCCACTCAGTATCCTCATCTTGAGCAACCACCTAACCAAACTCCCATCACGCCACCCCCAGAAGCCATTAGACATTACCCTTAGCACTGCACACCAGGACCACCTGAAGCCCACTACACAAGCTCTTTCCTAACCCACCTCATCCAGGCTGATATCACGTCAGCTGACCCAGCCAGTGACAATCCTGAAACGTAAACAAATGATAGAACAGACTGAACGGCATTTACACAGTATATGGACTCTGAGCTGCGAGCCTGCACCCTGAATTATTACCCATATCTCACACGTCATCTCACACGTCTGAACACTACGATCCAAGCCTACAGATAACACAAACAACAAGGACAAGGGAAGTCACATAACCCAAACTTCTCCCCACCGACCATAGGTCTCACGCGGTTGAGCAAAGCAACATGATCAGACAAAACCACTCTATAACAGAGACCATGGAACAAGTCCTAACTATAAACGAGGCCATTAACAACTCAATCACTAGATCATATACAGCAAACTGGCTCTCCTTTTTTGACATTACGAGCCAAAAGGTTGAACAGCAACTAATTCACATTCCCTTAAGCCCACACGCATGAAACAACTCTAGCACAACCAACAACAACATTCCGTCTCCTAAAGAACACATGAGTATACCAGTGCAACACAAATCACTCACCATCAAAAGAGTCACATAAAATCTACCTAGAAATCACTTCTCCTCCTCCCCAGGTGACCTTCATAACGCCATTAAGACCTTACAGAACTCCTGTGCTTCTGGCTCTGACGACACGATAAAATTCGGCCGACTAGCAATCCAAATAATAATGACACTATTAACCACTCTCGACTGCACAATAAAACCTATAACATCAGGAAACTTGGCTACATCACTTTACATCCTCAAACCCAACCCACCCAGCCTGCAAGCCATTCACCTCTCTCTCCTCTTACCGGCCTTACCTCATTCTTATCAATATCCAAACTCGTCGAAAAACTGGTCCACGGCAGAGCCAAGCCAAGCCAGACGTCCTTCCCTCACTCACACAGCAAAGGCTTCCCATCCAACCACTCCACCACGACTAGCGCTACACTTGAACCAAGCCATGACCAACCCCACTCCCTCGTGCGCTGTGCAAGTGGCAGGCGATACATATCAACAAGTCATTTGAGACTGTCATCACACACAAAAAAAGAGAACTTGATACCACTCCTCACAAAAATGACAAAGTGGTTAGCCAAGTTCATGGCTGGCAGCCAAGCGGTCAGAGGGAGGCATTCCAAAGTAGGATTCACATTACGAACACAGGTTCAGTATACCATAAGACCTGCCCTCCACCCTCATGCCCAAGAGGTAGTTTCCGTTGTGATGACACTGAGAATTTATCCTTCCCGAGTTCCCGTCCACTCACCTCACACTGACAAACACACATCACCACACGCCCTGTGGTCTCGCCGGGAGGGTATGACCAGCTTCCTGAGTGCTGTGGGATCCCTACAGAGAGAGAGAGAGAGAGAGAGAGAGAGAGAGAGAGAGACACGTGTGTGTGAGGGAGCAGCAACAGGTGTGGCGGAGGTTGTGGAGGGGAACGCACCAGACAATATATTTCTCCACCGCCACAAGCACCGTCCAGGTCGCGTCCTCATACTCTCACGTTCATGGCAAACATCTCTCTTATCAAGTGGCCACACTACATCCCCATGAAATCACGGGAATAAAACTTGGTTTACCCTACAAATTCCACGGGGTTTAGGCTTTGGGTTTCTAAGCCAAATTCTTCACAATTTGATCAGGATTTTTCTATTCAGTACTTCTGTTGTGTTATTCATTCTCTTTTAGTCGTCCTGTTATATAACTCACTTGAACAACATCTCCAGAAGTTACGTAATAATTCTACAACTGTGTTTGTTTTCCAACTTCTGGAGTCACTTCCCTCCCTGGGCACCACAGTATATGACTCGACCTGAAAACATTGCTTTCAGAGAAGTAGAGGTGCAAACGAAGCGACTTACGTCCACTCCAGAGAGAGCTGGGCTAAACGCCAAAGCAAAGCCGTGTTTTGCCGACCAACGCCACCACTGTGGAGGACCAGGACTGTGGTGGACAGAAGGGAAGCCAGTGGGCGTTGGCCTGGTCTTCCCCTACCGTGGAAGGCTGATAGTTATCGTACACGGGGCAACCCTCCTGCCATGACCTACCTACTATTGGCCGTGGTGAGGCTCCCGCTAGCGACCACACAACGCCACACGAAACTCCACATGTCTTCGCTTCCAAGAAGACCTTGAGCGGTTCAATGGTTATTGGGGGGGGGGGTCCCCAACATCTGAGCCGGTCAATTAATCATACTTCCTCTCACACTCCTCAAGTGCACACACACGACTTGCAGGTGTATAGGTACAGAGATGTTGACACCTGGCCAAACATCTAGTACCATATGATGAACCGTTTCCAGGTATCACAAAACGTAAAGTAAATCAGGAACACTGTCAGCATACATCGGAACACTGTCGTCATACAATGCGACACTATCAGCACACAATGGAATACTGTCAGCATACACTGGGGCATTGTAAGTATACACTGAAAAATGTCAGCCTTCGTAGAGATACTGTATATTAATGTCCTTAATCTCGTGAGTGTTTGGCCCGTGGTTCATGGAACTGTGAGTGTCAGCGAGAACTGAACTTGAAAATATATCGACGATTCACCCTGGATTTGCTTGGCTCAATCCAGGTTATATTCCACTCCCAGTCACCACCGTACTGCACACCCCAGTGAGGCTGACGGTGTCGGTACACACTACAGTGTGGCGAGTTGTAATCATGTTGATAAGTCTGACTATGGCCAGCTTGGACTACCATTACATCATACATGGAAGCCTTGTTGCCCACTCGTCCTGTCTGGTGGTTTTCCTAGCTTACTCTGGTGACGTTACTTGAGGCCTGTAATGGAATATGACACGAGGGAAGATGTAACTTGTCTCGCCCAGGTGGTGGATACTGCTCGTCTCTCAAAACATAGTCCTGTGTCACTATCTCACAAGGGCACACGGGGCTACCGTGGCCTTGGCTTTTAAGTATGGTTTTGAGCAACAACAACAACAAAAAAAAAGGTCACCGGGCCGCTGTTTATGTAAGTGCACTGAATAGCTGTTTTGCTGTGGTTACCAAGCAATTACAGCTCCCGCCATGCAACCTTTACAAGACACAAGGCCCTTTCCAACGCCAGATATTTCTACAATAGATATTTCTCAAGGATATGAATCCTCCCTTACATGTTCGATTGCCGCAGGATCTACTGGTGCGGTCGTGTCTATCAACCAATGTTACTCCTTTGGTTGCTACACTCATACACAGTGTTGTCTGAGATGCCCAGGTCAAGCGTGCTCCACTCATACTACTGACATGTGCTTCTCTCACGAATGAGATCCACTCACGTTACGTTCCATTCGTGCCAGCAACTCACACTGATACACCGAACCTATGCACAACAGTCATATATTTCCCTCTTACACATGTTGTACTCACAGTGCTTTCTTTCCATTGGTATATATTTTCCATTTAGCAAAGTCTTGATCACCTGTCTTCCATCTGCAGTGCCTCCAGTTAACATTATATGGGTCGAGACAACGCCAGACATCCCTGGCGAAGCTAAATGGACCAGCCATAAAGGCTAAGGGTGGCTGGATGACTGTATGTGCAGAGGAGTTTCGATCTTCTCGAAAGCCGTTTCCTAAATGATGTTGTTTCATGCCCCCAGCCGAATGCTCTTGCAAAGGAAGATCTGAGCTCGTTAAAGGTGAACTTGCAACTCTGAATTCTAACATGGTGTGTATCACATTCTCACTCTGCTGTGTGAGGGATGACTGGACAGACCTACAAACGCCCTTCAGAATAAATGTTGGACTGCACAGTTAACGTGAGAATACCTGGTCAACAACATCATCAACGAATATGGCTCCTCATAACTAGAGTGAATGGGTCGTTTATGGCACTGCTAAGGTCACCTCTTGCCAGGTTCATGTTAAGATCACCTCTCCTCACCACCAGTGTAAGTTGAGAAAGTGTCTTTATGCTACAACTCCCAATAAAATCTACAGTAAAAGTAACGGGGACTTTTGTCCGTGACGGGAGCCTTCATACATAAAAAAAAAAAAAAGGCAGCGAGGAGCAGGTGACCGTCAGTGTCTACACACCTTGTAGCGAAAGGAATGAAGGAAGGAAGGAGTGCTGTTTGAGACGAGCTAAGTGTATTGGTATATATCCTGCAAGGATGAAAGGGATCGAGTCCTGATACTCTGGGATCCGAATGCAAGGGTGAGTAATGTGGCAACTGAGGATATGATATAGAAGCATACCTATTGTTGATGTGGAAGACTTGGTCACAATGTGTACTGAAAGGGGAAAGGTGATTGAGAAAACGTGGTTTAAATGATGCATACTCGTAGGTGAGTAAGGGATGGGAGCCAACGGCTGTTTTTTGGAATGTGTGGCGAGTCACCAGGCGAACAAAGGAGAGATTATTTGATGTGAACGTGCTGAGAGGAGCAGTCGGTGGAAGGCATGATCATTTCCTGGTGGTGGTGGTGGTGTCTACACACCTTGTAGCGAAAGGAATGAAGGAAGGAAGGAGTGCTGTTTGAGACGAGCTAAGTGTATTGGTATATATCCTGCAAGGATGAAAGGGATCGAGTCCTGATACTTTGGGATCCGAATGCAAGGGTGAGTAATGTGGCAACTGAGGATATGATATAGAAGCATACCTATTGTTGATGTGGATGGGGAAGACTTGGTCACAATGTGTACTGAAAGGGGAAAGGTGATTGAGAAAACGTGGTTTAAATGATGCATACTCGTAGGTGAGTAAGGGATGGGAGCCAACGGCTGTTTTTTGGAATGTGTGGCGAGTCACCAGGCGAACAAAGGAGAGATTATTTGATGTGAACGTGCTGAGAGGAGCAGTCGGTGGAAGGCATGATCATTTCCTGGTGGTGGTGAGTGTGAAAGCTTGTTGTGGTTTTGGGCAAAGAGGAATGGCATGAATAAAAGGGTGTTTAAACTGAGAGAGTTCGGAAAAGCGGCCTGTCTGCAGGGATACCAAGAAATTGAATGAAGAGTTGGAGTACAAAAGAAAGCGGCATGAGGTCAATAGAAAAGGTCTGAGAGGTGGAGAGAAAGGAAAATGAGAGATGAGATAAGGGACTACCGGTAAACTTCAAGGAAAATTAAAAAATATTTTTGAAAGGAAGTGAATAGTGTGAGGAGAACAATGAAGAAATGGTACGAGCGGTGACGAGAGCGTCATGGATGTGATAACAAGCAAAGAGGTGAAGAGAGATAGAGCGAGTATTTCTAAGGACTCTTGAATGCAGAAGATGATAGGATAGGGCACGTATTGTGTTTGAGGACGAGTGGTACGCGGAGGGAAAGAACATGGCGAACGGTGTAGTGAAAAGAGGTAATGAAAGCGTTGCATATGAGAAAGTGCGGCCAAGCGACAGTAGCAGATGGGATTACAATAGATTCTCTCGAGAAAAGTGAGTGACAGTGTTGCCCAGTGCTTGGTTAGGCTATTTGAAGTTTGCATGGCACAATTAAGGTGCCTGAGGACAGGAAACATGTGTGTATATCGTCCTTTCATAAAGGCAAGGAGGATACAATCAGATGCTTGAATTATTGAGATATGTCTGTTGAGTGTACCTGCTGAGGTGTATGGGAAAGTGGTGATACAGAGGGTGGTGGCAGGCACAGAGTATGTGGTCGGGGAAGAGCAATGTGGCTCAAGGAGAGGGAGAGGATGTGTGGACCAGATGTTTACGTTGAAGATTCCGTGTGAGGAATACTTAGAGAGAGAAAGCGACTTGTATGTGGCATCTATAGATCTGGCGACTGCGTGTGGCAATGTTAAAAGAGTTCTTGCTGAGGCAACTGCGTATATATGAGGAGTAATGAAAGGCATACAATGCAATATATATATATATATATATATATATATATATATATATATATATATATATATATATATATATATATATTATATATATATATATATATATATGCATACAACCGCGACTCAGGAGTCCCATCTATCTTTTATTAGTATCCCGCTGCGTTTTTCCACCGTCCACACCCACTGGACGGGAATACAAGTCATGACACGTAGTGATGTCATGCGTGTGTCTACATGGTGAGAGCGCACGACAGCTCAGCACTGCGAGACCCTTGCATTCCCCTGCAGACTCATAAACATATCCAACTGCCATGGTGACATCACACATCCTTGACAAAGACACATCACCGGGAACCACTCACTCTCCTCCCTTCCTACTTACACACATGCCTTATTCTTTTGGCGGAAACGCATTGCATTTAACAGCTTTCCGGAATTTGCTGCAGTCTGCGTGTCCAACTTGACTCTTTGAGCACGACTGTACGACCCTTAAGCACAGCCTTACTATCCTTGAGCACGATGATGAAGTCACAAAGTTGTATAGGAAGTCACAACGTTGTATAGGAAGTCACAACGTTGTATAGGAAGTCAAAACGTTGTATAGGAAGTCAAAACGTTGTATGTGAAGTCACAACAAGGATACAGCACATGCATGCTACTACAATGATTCTCTATGCTTCATTGGCTTACATCATAATGTTTGGTTTACAGGAAGACCACGACCCTAAACACATGGATGGTCATGCCCTGGTAGGGCTGTTAAGTGGCAACAGGATACCAACCATCAATTATCATCATCATCATACTAACAGCCAAGTAGTTGGAGTGCAAACTACTCTAACGTACTGTGGTGTTACAACCAATTTTCTTTAACAATCATGTAGGAAAAACGAGTCTATAAATGTATCATTCCTTTTCATGTTGGCATAATTTATCGCCACTTCCATACCCACATCACCAAACTCTGGCGTTTTTATACGGCCGCGTTATACATCACCACATAATAAAGTAATCGGCCTCCCCGGCTGACTACCTGCTCACCTTCCACAGATAGCCACGCACTCGGCTTCTCCGGCTGACCAGTACCAGTCCACCGAGCGGCTGGTATGTAACCATAATAACTGTCGAGTTATGATAGGGAAAGGTATTATATCTTCCTATGAGCTGCTGATTGTGTCTGAATCAACTTCACATAGAAAGAGGCGAGTTCTTGACATATCACTGTCCAATTTTCCGTTTTGTATTCATGGAAAGATATCTAGCCATGGCTTTAACTTAGTAGGGAAGAGAAGCATTGAAACGCCCATGTCAGGCACTTGCTGCTGCGCAAGTTAAGTTGGCCATCGCAACGTACAGTGTATACCTACCTACGTTATGATGAAAGCAAGAACAGAAATAGACTTCGCTTTTGTTGTTCTCTGCGTGATTCCCATAAGACTCCGGCTCGTCACAACCACACAGTCGATATTCATATGCAAATAGCAATGATGCCAAACGAACTAGATCAACCCCCGTGGTCACGGGTTAAGAATGGAAGTACCTGCTTGGTCATGCCTCACCTGGTTGTGGAGTGGGTAGTGGTGGAGAGGGTAGCGGTGGAGGTAGTGGTGGAGATAACAGTGTGGTGGCGGTAGTGATGGGCCCCAAGTGATGTAGGGTACCACGGGAAGTGGGGTCACCACAGGGGGCACCACGGGTAGTGGTGTCGCCACAGGGGAGACGTCACAGGTAATGGGATCTCCAGAGTGGTGGGTGGGTGAGGGACCACAGGTAGTGGGGTCGCCAAGGAGGGGCACTAGGTCGACTCACACACTTCCCTCGTACATCTTGGTCACACTGCACAACCACCACCAGGTTCCTCCCACGTTCGCCCCAGCGCTGGGCCGCTACCGTGCTGGGGCGGGACCATCGCTGGGCAGGAAGGGCGTCATCATCACTCATGATGATCAAGTCCATCTTGTGCACACCACCCAGGAGAGGCAGACGATGCCACAATCGATGTCTACGGCTGGTCTGAGGTCATCTTTCATTGGACGATATGAATAAAGCATATATGTTAATATAACAATGTCAATATAACATATAGCAGATGGTTCGAATCCCAGAGCTAATCTGTTTTTACTCTTTCACCGAGTTATTCTAATACAGAAATTGAAGAATTTTCCGAAATTAATTACTTTATGAATGTATTTCTATTTGTTGAATTATCACGTAAAACATAAAATGAATAAAAATGATTCGAAACTCAAAGCAATTTTAGAAAGCTACTCCATATTGTAAATGATATGGCTGAGAAAGTCATAGCTGTTTACACTTTTAACCTAACTCGTCTATGAATCTCGCGTCGATTTATCAGCCTCTGTGATCTCACCGGCTACTTAATACGAGTCACATAAAAACTTCAGTAAAAAAAAAATTTTATATTTGGTTCACCGTAACTGGTAGGTCGGGGTTTAAATAACCACAATACAAGGTCAGCTTCCGTCCGTGTGGCGTCTCAGGAGCGGGAGAACACTGTTCCTGGCGCTCGAGATGGCTGGGGCGTCAGTCAGGACGTGATGGCCGAGTGCAGGGAGGCATTAAGGACTGTTTGACACAGGATGGACTGAGACCTGACTAAACCCAGCGTGAATGACCTGCTTCACGTCGGTCGACTTTGCTCTCAGAAAACCTCACTTTTAGAAGTACCTACGCTAACCACGTCACTTTTGACCTCATGGAGACGACCCTTGTACATGAAGAAATGACCTTTGACTTGACCCTTGAGGTCAGGTGAGAGGCCAGGTCATCATGTCTTGGGGTCATACCGTCGTGCTCAAATGTCGTACCGTCATACTCAAGGATCGTACCGTCGTGTTCAAGGATCTGTTGTTGTGTTCAAGGATCGTATCGTCGTGCTCAAAGGTTGTACCGTCGTACTCAAGGATCGTACCGTCGCGTGCAAGGGTCGTGCTGTCGTGTTCAAGGGTCGTACTATCGTACCAGTATCAGGGAAGGTTGTCTTCTATGTTTCAGGAACGATCGCTTCCCTGGCTACAGCAGACCACCTTACCGAGACGTGTAGAACACAGACGTATCTTGTGCCATAGTGAAACGTACAGTCCACATGAGATGTTCTGTGTTACATGGGGAGGTGTTCTGTGTTACACAGGAAGTGTTCTGTGTTACATGAGATGCTCTGTGTTACAGAGGAAGTGTTCTGTGTTACATGAGATGCTCTGCGTTACAGAGGAAGTGTTCTGTGTTACAGAGGAAATGTTCTGTGTTACAGAGGAAGTGTTCTGTGTTACAGTAAATGTACAGCTCACAGAGGTGGAGAACTAAGGCGGGTCATCTTAAGCGTCTGTGTGTATCACAGACTTCTCTGTCTAATCTTCTTATTATCATAATCAGCTCCTTAAACATTTGACTCAGCCCTCAGGCTGGTCGATAAATGGGTACCTGGCTTAGGCTGGTGTGTGTGTGTGTGTGTGTGTGTGTGTGTGTGTGTGTAACATACATTACATAAGCATGATTACATCATTCAGTCGCCCGTCTCAGCGACCCCGGAAAAGTATATACACCAAACAGTTCAACGATACCATATTAAGACCATACAATCAATGCAACAAAAATCTCGTTGTTGCCCAGCTGCTGAAAACCTTCGGAAGCCACCCATAGGAGAGGTTCCCAGAAATGCTTGGCAAGGAGTTCTGAGAACTCGCCTCACTTTGTACGGGTTCGGCTCAACTTTTTGTTCCTCAAGGAATTTTAGCGCATACGTAGGCGGGTCGTTACACATAACCAGGAATAACCACATATAAGGAGTCATTACATAAACATATGTAGTCAACCTCGGTCCTGTGACGTAATTATTTCTAAAAAAAAAGTGTATATCTTTTCATCAACGGTGAGAAAACTGATCACTTACAAAAATAAGAAAAGAAACACCATTCTTTTTTCTAATAGCAGTAGATTTCGTGAGACGAAATTACAATTCTTTCTCTCGAGTCTTTGGATCAAGTCGAGCTTCGCTATGTACCCGATGAGAAATAAACAAGAAGAAAAAAAAACGGTAATCAAACGTCAGACTTTACGTACGTTCCGGGAGGGTTCTCTCGTTTACTATACCGTATCATAACAAGAGACGAGGGGCACCAGCCTCCCCCAACACGTTACACAAGATGTGGATCGACATCTGAACACACGCAACAAAAACTTTTAAGACACGGCTCTCCTCCTGCCAGAGAGGCAGGCCGCGCCAAGGGAGGTTATTACGTCAAAAGAAATATCAAAAATATCCTGTGAAAGAAGTCGACTGTAACCAATTACGATGTTTGTGACTGAATGAAGGAATGGTCAGGTTCTGGCTTTAGTCCAGTCTCATCAACTTAAACGACAGAAGAACTGCCACCATTCACGTCACTAGCGTTTGTTTGTCAAGTTTAATGAGAAATAAAGTTAAAGAGTCATCACGGGTAAAATGTGGTACTACTGTATGAACAGTTAAAGAAGTTAACAGTCAAGTTAAAGAAGTTAATGTAAAGTTTTTCTTTTTCCGTAGTCTCCCACTTGGCACCGGCAAAACATAGCGCAATCAAGGTCATCTCGGGTGAAGGAAACTAGAAAAAAGAAAAATGAAGAAATTAATCATGACTCCGAAGGTGTTTGTAGAACAGACTCCTCATGTATGAAAGGCTATATGAAGAGGAAAAGACAAAAGAAGATAAAGAACTCTACAGTTTAGCTGTTCAAGGTAAGGAAGCATCATAATAGCCAATCCTCGAGTGGCTATCATCCACACAGAAACAGTGAGAAGCAGCAGCCAAAATCGTGTCACGGGTCCAAACCTTGAGGATGTGGACACACAAATAGCCTACAAGAACTATGATGGATCAGGACTGGCTTTGGCCCAAAGATTATAACACAAAATGGGCATATCACAGAACATCTAAATCGATTGTCGTGCACGTGGACGAAGAATTTCACTTTCCAAGGTGAAAAAAATGCATGATTGGTGGAGATGGGCCTTAACAAGAGGTCAAGGAAGGCCCTGGAAGCTGCACACATACTTCTAGAAGATTCCATGTGTTCAAGTGATGGTAGCGTCACCTGGGCACTGGCAGCGGCGGCGAGGGTTGCCTTACATGAGCGGAAGAAGGGGCGAGGCCAAGAGAGCCGGTCCACCAATCAACGGACGGGAGACTTTGGCAGGAACACGGCTGACGGTTGGGCGCATCTTTGATCTGTAGTCTTTGCTAGTCCTCTGAGGAAGGCAAGTTGTGTAATGTGGACTAAACTCTACACTCTAGCCTGTGTCAATTATCACCTTTACGCCAATATAAGAGTTTAACATTACCAAATCTAACAGGATTATTGCTTCCTCTATTTGAAATGCTGCGCAGGTCCGAATTGAGAGAGAAAACGAGTTCAGTATGAGAATGAGCATTAGGAGGAGGGGATGGAAATTGATTTTAAGTATGCACAGTGGCATCATGAACATAGGGAGAGAGAGAGAGAGAGAGAGAGAGAGAGAGAGAGAGAGAGAGAGAGAGAGAGAGAGAGAGTAGGGTCAGAAATATATGGGATTAAATCATTCACTGACAGATGAGAGAGTAGGCGATAGGAAAGAGCCACGAGGAACACCAATGTTGATAGGATAAGATGGGGAAGTCTCTCCATCTATGACTACTGCAGTGCCATGGCTACAGAGGAAAGCTATACATTATAGAACAGAGAGAAGCAGCGAAACTAAGGGAGGAGAGTTTGATAAATAAAAACTTGTCGAATGTTTTCGAGATATCGAGGTATACGACGATTTCACCAAAATCCCTAAGAGGAGGAGGCCGGAGGCGAGTCACAAGAGACGGATCACCAGCAGACCTTGCACTGCTTGATCCTTACTAGTGATATGGAAGAAGGGAATGGGATTCTAAGTGTCACGGAAATTAAGTTCAGGAGAATTTCAAAGTCTTTAGAAAAACATAGATGAAAGTAATAGTCGGAAGGTTTAGAGTGGTCTCTTTTCTTAGGGATGGGCTGCACCAAGTCATGCCTCCAAGCGGAAAGGAAAGTCTGGGTTAGACAAGAAGTGAAATATGCGAGCAAGGATTGGTGCTAGCTCAGAGACACACTCCCTTCGAACTCGAGGAGGTATGCCATCTGAACCATACACCTTGTCCACCTGGAGCTGGGAGAGTACATGGAAGGCCTGCGTGGGGAGAATATAGGACATGACATGTTCAGAGGGAGGAAATAAGGGCGGAGGATTAGAAGCTGGATCATCCAAAAGTTAAGATCAAAACAAGTTGCGACGAGAGTAGCTTCATCAGTTGGAAAATTCGTTATAGACTGAACAGGTCGGAAGAGAGGAGGAAAGGTTGAATGATCGACGTTGTTGGAAATGGTTTTGGGTAAGGACTAAGATGATCTGTGTGTCGAATGTGTGCTTGCCTTTACGTAGAGCAGCTTTGCAGTGATACAAAGAAGAAAACGAAAGCGGAGTGGGTCTACGGAAATGGGAAGAATTTCATGGTCCGATAAGCCCTGTTCCTGATGTAAAAAGCTATCACATTTAAGGCAATCAAACTATGTTCATGGCCAGAAGGATCTAGTAGAAGATGGGATGTAGGACTCCATCCCAGCCAATGTAACCTGTGCTATGTGTTCTGCACAAGACAAGGCACCCCTACCAGAGAATCAGGACCCAGTCCGAGGAAGTCAACATACAAACCTGACGTCCTCTAGAGTGATAAAGCAGGCGTTTTATTGGGGTATGGTGGGTAGAGTATGGGCATGGCCAACTGAATGTAACAGAAAAAGGATTGTGGCCAGGGAACCGTAAACGGGCCAGAAAAAAACGATGAATAATGGAAAGATGTAGAGGTAAAAAAAGGTTAAGTGTGATAGAAGAGTGGTCCTGAGTTCAATTAGGTGTGTAACCTGTTAATGTTGGCTGGGGTAGGAATCAGTCAGGTGTGTTACCTGTTAATGTTGGCAGAGGTCGAGAACAGTCAGGTGTGTTACCTGCTAATGTTGGCTAGGAGGAGAACAGTCAGGTGTGTTACCTGCTAATGTTGGCTAGGAGGAGAACAGTCAGGTGTGTTACCTGCTAATGTTGGCTGGGAGGAGAAGAGTCAGGTGTGTTACCTGCTAATGTTGGCTAGGAGGAGAAGAGTCAGGTGTGTTAACTGTTAATGTTGGCTGGGAGGAGAAGAGTCAGGTGTGTTAACTGTTAATGTTGGCTGGGAGGAGAACAGTCAGGTGTGTTAACTGTTAATGTTGGCTGGGAGGAGAACAGTCAGGTGTGTTAACTGTTAATGTTGGCTGGGAGGAGAAGAGTCAGGTGTGTTAACTGTTAATGTTGGCAGAGCTCGAGAAGTCAGGTGTGTTAACTGTTAATGTTGGCAGAGGTCGAGAACAGTCAGGTGTGTTAACTGTTGATGTTGGCAGAGGTCGAGAACAGTCAAGCATGCTAACTGTTAATGAGTCATGCGGTAATATGTGGTGAGCGGGCAGGCAGTATCCTGTGGACCACATACAACCCAGGTGCGTTCCCTGTTACGATACGTACGGACTCAACAACCTCGTCCAGGATGGTTCAGACGTTCTCACACAGTTCACTTATTGATAATCATACGAGGTGGACCAGCGGTATGTACTACGTGGCCCTCGGGTCGCATGTGGCCCGCATTGGACTCTCTCGTGGCCCGAAAGAGAGGAAAAAATTCATAAGAAACTGAATAAGAAAGATTGTGATAATCAGAAGCATTGGGAAAAATACTATCACGTTGTATTAAAGTGTAAAGATTTAACATAACTTTTATGCATTACGATACCTCTTTTGTACAATTGTCTACATGTATGTATTATTAAAAGCATTTGCGTCCCGATTGAAATACTCTACGGCTCAGTCAGCCCTCACTGTTATCTTAGTAAATACTAGAGTTGGACTATCTTAGATACATATAACCCTGGATATCTAACTGAGGAGGCTAAAGTTTGATAATGGATGACTGACAGAATACGACCAGGATATATGCTCCTACACTGTGACAGAAATTATTCGTATGAAAACACCTACATCATCTTGTTTATAATGAAAGACATACAAACGGACAGTATTCCCTGTTGAAGTCCGGCACCGAATGAACAATTGGGGACACATAACGTGTGAGAGCAAGAAAAAGACATGATTAGTCTAAAATGTTTTTTGGCAGGTGGAGAGTTTGTTTGTCTTTAAATAACACCAGGTCATGGTTGCGTGGTCGCTGTTATGCAAGTCGGGGGAGAGAACATATCCTGTACTAAAGTTGACAGTACGAGAGCTGAGGGGCGCAGTCTCTCTCTCTCTCTCTCTCTCTCTCTCTCTCTCTCTCTCTCTCTCTCTCTCTCTCTCTCTCTCTAACTGATGTGCGTGTCGGTAGCCAGCCAACATCACTTGGTCCACACCAGCCTCTCACTACCACCAGGTGGACATACCAGACTCTCACCACCACTAGGTAGGCAGACGGGTCCAGCAAGTTAGTGCTGGGTATACTCTGATATATCATGTTGAAGACGTTAGAGAATCCGGCGTGATTATATACCTTAACCAAGATATATCAGGACCTCCTATAACCCTCTGGCTTTATACCATCCTCCCTGGCATACGAGAATATGTCGCTTATGTCCTCCAGACCAAAGATGATATCATAAGAAACTATACACCACGACCATATGGCTGAATACAATGCAGAATGAAGTACAACGACAAGTGTGGTGTGTGAGCGAGGGATTCTACTGAATATATGAGCCGATGATGTATGAGGTCTTGCTGGGGGAGGAGGTCACGCTTCCCTCGGCTAGGGTGAAAGTTCTTCTCTGGAGCTGCTTGTGACGTCATCTCGTCTGACCTGGCCAGCAGAGGTCAAATTTCATTGCTATATATATATATATATATATATATATATATATATATATATATATATATATATATATATATATCGTAATAATGTGAAGGTTTGCTTTGAAGAATTCACTACAGGAAGTGGTATAATGAAGATGAATGAATATGAAAAGCAAATAGAATAATAAATGTGGGAGACTCGGATTCCTTTTCAAATAAAGATGATCATTATGAGTATCTTGATATATGTAGTAAGAGGTTCAGAGTCTGGGCTGTGAGAGAGGAACCTGAACCTGTCTCTATCCACACCTTGTACCTGACTTCACTACCTCCCAATGACCTCCAGTGGCTTCCTTAGTTCATGATTGTTGCACTTTGACCAGGTCAGCAAGCCAGACTATGCCAAGTCACCAGGCACCAGACTGGTGCACTTGAACAGCCCAGCTACGTCACCAAGACACAGTCTTTTCTTCTTTACATCACAAGTTCCTAACCATTAACACACCTCCTTCACTCCGTATATCGCCAACCATCACACACCTCAGCGGAACATATCAAATAGATCTTACGTTTGTCATTAATCAAAATCAAATATGAATAATTTATCGTCTAACAAAACATACCAAAATATGCTGTCCAACATTCATTAACATAATTATCAATATTCCTTTTTACCTTCGACTGTATCTTGTAAGAGTAACACCACGTCCCATCTGGATTGTTCTAGTGTACCACCAGTGGTACATATACCATCTGGACTGCTATAGTGTCCCACAAGTGGTACACATATACCATCTGGACGGTGCTACCTTATCACCTGTGGTACATCACTGCTCTCTGTCGCACCTCACACGTACTTCCTCATCATGAACACTACACTCTCCATGGGTTAGGTCCATCTGGCTCACGCACGACATCACTTCTCGTTATTGACCTGCTGGGTACTTCTGTACAACAGGGCATAACAGGTGTATCTCTCCTCTCCCGAGAACTGACATCGCTGGGGACGTTGTCATGGAACGCTGGGTGAAGAGGGGACGTCCAGCATCACACCGTCTCCCTTCTTACAGGAAGGCGAGTCCCTGGAATGAAGGCATGCGTCCATGTTGTCTACTGATCTCCCCTTCCTGGAAAGTTGTCACCGACGTGGTAGGAACTGCTGAAGCCATGTACAACCAAGACGGAGCTGCTGAGCGGCTACCACTATATCATCTACCAGGCCTGAAGTTCAACGCCTTCTACCAGACCCTGGTAGCTTGCAGGCAGGCAGCTACTGCTGTTTTCAGCTTGGAACAAGTTATCTCAACTTCAATCTCATATGTGGCACGCATTGTACACAATCATTCTGTCGACATTCACCGAGTGAGAAAAAAAAATTCAATCCAAAATGATCTGCTATTTTTTTTCATCTGAATTTCAAGTTTTTCCTCTTTCATGAATATTCATTATAACAAAGATACATTATATCAGTATGATAATTATGGTTTGGAAAACACGTCTCAAGGTACACACGAAGTAATAGGCTATTCAACGAGCCACATAAGCGACCGCACAGACGGATCAGGGAGGGAGCCAAGGCCTTACAATACTCCCCCTTCCAGAGAACCTACTGGTACTCACACTTCGCTTAAGTATGAGGGAAGGCGACTTGTTTTGTCCGTAGGCATCACCGTCATGGAGGCTCAAACCTAGGGCCTAGGGATCCAATATATCATATCCCTCCCCACCCGGCCATAGCAACTCACATTTTTCATAAAAGACTTACAATATTTCGGTTTAACTAATCTGGTATACGAGAGTTTATTTCTTGGTTTACACTACAAACCAAACACTACTGTGAGAGTCTCCCCTTTGGTTTACTCTGGACGATGAAAAGTGACCCTCACTACGCTAACATTACAATCAGTCTCGGAAACATTAAAAGACATATTCCAGAGGAGCCCATCTGTTTCCAGGAACTATCCTGTCAAACGCCATATGACCCAAATCCAAATCAATCAAACATTGTGACACACGGATGATCTACCTCATACAAGAAGCCTCCAGTATGGTATAAGACCCTGGTCTCATGTGGTAGATGTGGAAGGTATAAAACCATACCTCATAAGAAGACAAAGAAATACCTCCTACAGGATAACAAACTGCTGGGGTCAGGGTAGAAACAGGGAGGCGTCAACCATTTAAAGACGTCAATTGTCACAAGGATATTGCTGAACACAAGACCGATACCTAACTGTTATCATTAATGTTGTGTTTTATCGCATTAATATCCCTTAAGGAACCTTATACATGCACAGCAGCCGCCATGATGGTCTGACACTGCACCACACACCAAGACATACTCACATCCCATTTTCAATTGTTTAGGGCAAATGATGGTATTGTGGTTTAGACTTGTACACGAGTGGTAATGAAGCTGTTGTCAGCCACGGTACATGTAAACTCTATATCCATTTTGTATCCCTGTCTCTTTTTCTCCTGACGTATTCTGGGGTCATCTTATGCACATAACAACTATGGCTTCCCAAACATTGGCCAGATACCTTTATTCACGAAACAAAAGACGTCATCAGTGAAGGTTGGGCGCTTGTACCCTGTGAATGGTGTGTGTGTGTGTGTGTGTGTGTGTGTGTGTGCGTGTGTGTGTGAGGTCAGAGGGATATAAAGTGTTATGTTTAGCTACCGCCAAGCTAAAGGCAAGTGTGTCAAGTTAGGGAGAGAGTGTGAAGGTGCCAAGCGTCATCATCCTTCACACATGTTGAATATCTTACGTAGCAATTCCAACACACGTGATGACCACTGGCATTGGGAAACGTAAGGCTCCTTCGTAAAACCATCCTGATGACACTTAGTGTGACCGAAGACGACGACTATGTCACTGATTACCCTAACAGTTCATCCCTGCTGACCAGAGATGGAGTTGCATGGCGATGGTAGAGGACGCCTGCAGCCGTGGGTAAGGAAACGTAGATGTATTGAAAACATAACGGAACAGAGACACCAGAGATTACAGAAATGGAATATGAGGACAATACGAGATAAAGAGGAATATAAAGGAATACAGATAACATGTTGTCGAGTCCTTACGAGGCGGAGATAAGGAACGTAGAGCTTAGTGTGGGGTAGGGATAGAAAAGCAATCAGGTGCCTTTATATGTAACTATAGGGGCGCAAGCCATGCCACACGAAGAATTGACACGAAGTGTTCATCTAGTCTCTTCTTATACCTACCTATGGCGTTACTTTCAACGACCTTAATTGGTAAATCATTCCCCACGTCCACAATCATGTGGAAAAGAAAAAACGCCCATTCTATCCAAGACGTTTGCTTAGGAATTTGTATCACTGGAACAAATGAAATCGAACTGATCTTGTCTTAACACGCTACGTAGACCTCAACTGTCAAAGTCTTTCAAAATATCGAACACTTGTGTTACATCACCTCTTGACTTTATATTTTCCACGACAGATGAATTTAGATCATCTAGACGGCTCCCTTAGGTTCGGTTCCTCAGCCCGAGAATAATTATGGTAGCTCGCCTCTTTACTTTCACTATTCTATCACTTCTTTTTTTCGAGTGGGATGGAATAAACTGAACACAATATTCACAGTGTGGACCAATCAATATGGTGTAAAGATGAGTTTCTTACTCAATTCGAATGGCTTACCTATGACATCTATTTCGCTCACCTATGTTCCTGCTTCTACGCACTGCTTTCGTGAATTTGGGTCATCAGAGATTACAGAACTACGTCTTATCTCATCATTTACTTTTCGCAGATCAACAGATTTGTAATGTGATCTGTTTCTCAGTTTTTCTTTCCGATAAGTAAAACTTTTGTTAGTGTTGATGCTGGAATTTCTTTGCCACATGTGTGTCCAGTCCTATCAACTAACAGCTGCAGAAGTTGATTTTTTGTTGCAATTCATTTTCCAGTTTCGTGTCGTGTGAGAATTCTGATACCTCACAGCGCAGCCCATCATCACTGGCATTAATACATACCAGCGAGACATCATCGGTCCCAGCACCCACGCTTGAGGCACACCACTTGTTCCCTCGAAACCATTCTGAGGCTTGACCCTCAATCACTACCCTTGTTTATGGTCAGTCAGACAACTGTAGAGCCACCGACTTAATTTCAGATGATCCTTGATCTAGGACATCAACGTGTGCTTTTGGAAAATCTTACATGTTGACTGTCATGATCATCATATATTTTGGCCCGACATGAAAGATTGCGTCGAAAATCATTCAGCAAACCGTTATAAATGGCGAGTCTTTGCCATTTACAGTATCTTCTTGAACTAGCGTTTCCATACTTGAACGATTGTTTCCACACTTGAACGATTGTTTCCATACTTTAATGATGCTTTCCATACGTTAACGATGCTTTCCATAAGTTTGGCATAACTGGCGTTTGAAGCTAAGTGGGCCATAATTCCCAAGCAGGAACTTAATACCTCTCGAATATCAGCGTTACATTGGCAAGCTTACAATATCTGCCCCACACTGTCTCACAGATGGTTGTCTTGTGATGGTTAACGACCAGTTGTGTCATTTTGGCCAGTACCGGGTTCGACGTGGCTCTCAGATCGTGCACAACACTCATACCAACACCACAAGTGAAAAAGGTAAACATTATCCATAAACTACTGCCAGGGTGTTACCTTATACTTTGGTGTGCGTGTGTGTGTGTCTGGCTCGGTGCTCTCCCTCACGATAGCCAATGTGACGCGTCACTCAGGCTCTGGCGACGGGAGGTGAAGGATGGCAGGATGGCCCACGGTGTGACCCGAGACGACAGAGGCTGCACCAGTAAGTTCTGACAGACACCTGGTGAAGAATGAGAAGAATTAAACTTGAAAATCCATCTTTGGGGACGAGTAGGATGGATCTGACGTTCATTGTCATGCAGTATCATTACCGGTCTATCCACTCCAACTATCTTTCCATCTTTAACCAGTCCATTTATCTCTCCATCTATCACCAGTCCATTTATGTACGCACTAATAGCCTGTGTGTTATCAGCTGGTGCCCAGCAGGTGATGCCTGTAGTCACGTACAGTGACAGTCCAGGTTTACACACACACACACACAACCATATGATCCTCGACCCAGCCCTGACGCCTCACTTTCCTCCTCCCGTCCCACACATTCCTTTCACTTTCACGAAAATATTTCCCAAGTCATTCTCTCCTCATCCACTGACCCACGCACGCAGACTAACTCGGCACTCCAGCCCTCATTTTAACAAACCTACTATTTCTTTTTTCTAATCATTCCCTTATTCTTACAGCCACACATCTCCCTCTGTCTGCTCGTTTTCCTCTACAACCATCTCCCGTCTGCTTGCTTGTCTTCCTCTACAATCATCTCCCTCAGTCTGCTCGTCTTTCTCCACAACCAATCATCTCCCTCAGTCTGCTCGTCTTCCTCCACAACCAATCATCTCCCTCAGTCTGCTCGTCGTCCTCCACAACCAATCATCTTAACTCCATCCCTTAACACCCACACACACTGGCCCCACCCGACCGTCCTCCGCAGCCGTACATTAAGTGCCAACACACATGCCATCTCACGTCACATTTCAATTACCTGGTCTTCTTTAAACGTCAGCAAGACTCCTTGAGCAATTACATGGCAATTTCCTCGTCTCTCCACAGTGGGAATATCAGAGACTTTCCTACTCACTTCATAACTCACTTCACTCACTTTTACTTCCTCCTCAGGACCTTCCCTCGTACATCTGTGTGTTCCACGTGAAGATCCCGGCTCTTTGGTGTACTCCAGGTTGGATCAAACATTTAATATATATCTCGAACTTCTATATATATATATATATATATATATATATATATATATATATATATATATATATATATATATATATATATATTGTTTTTAGTTATCCTTGATCACCGTTTTCCACGTCAGAGAGGTAGCGTCAGGAAACAAGACGAAGAAAGATCCATCCACTCTTATACACACATATATACATACATGCACATACACGTACATATACAGATCAACATATACATATATACACACATATACATACATATACACATGTATTTATTCATAATTGCCTGCCTTTATCCATTCTCGACGCCACCCCTCCCCACAGAACACAGCATCGCCACTCCTTGCGTTAATGAGGTAGCGCCAGGAAACAAACTTAAAGAGGCCACATCGTCAGCTCCTTTCTATCTTACTGTCTACCCCAGGAGCCCTTTATAGCATCGCGAGGTTCCTCAAATGCCACTTTATTCGTAACGTTGTCGACTTTTCCTTTGAAAGAAAACTGATTTAACCTATTGAGAAAAATCCACACTAGTGAAGGAATTGTAAGAAGTTAAATCCCCACAAAGGTATGTCTTTGTCTTCTTCCAGAACCCGTTCTGGTCCATAAATCTTCCTCGGACCGTGACGCACTTGTACAGATACTGAAAGGATTTACTTGTGTGCGAATTTAGCTTCTGGTATTGCATGTGATCATCGTCTTTACTGATCTTCACGATGTTTTATTATCTTGTGTAAAATGACGTTGACTGTGACAATGGTTGCCCAGCGCATCGAGTCTTCTGGGCCCACGTCTTCGCTGGGAAAATGGCAACATCGTATTCTTTTCTCTGATCGTCTATTTTCGCCTCTGGATTTGTCTGCTGAGAATTCTGACAATCTCGCTAAGGTAAGGTGGGTTAGGTAGCCTCTCGTACCTACCTTTCCGTCTGAATCGTTGCACTTAACCTTATATATATATATATATATATATATATATATATATATATATATATATATATATATATATATATATAGACAAACACGAACGCCTCTCCTCCTCCTCCGACCCCACACACACACACACACACTTATAAACAGCCTGGAAATTCTCAATTTTTGCTTGTAAACCATCTATCAGAGCGGTGGACGATGCACGAGAACTGCAAAAAACATTTCCCAAATAAAGTGGCATAAGGAGAGTATAATAACTATAATCCTACGTGTTGTAGAGGCGAATGACTGAGACTGATGAAGAACATATCCTGTATAGCTTTGTCTTCTGTTCATGGCGCTACCTCGCCACGGCGGGAACTGACGAACAATTGTGAAAGGGTAGAGAACTACTGGAAACAATGTATCATCAGAATACCACATTCAACCAGAGGGCTGGCCTGACCAGAACTAGTTGAATAAAATATATAATTCATAAAGGCAAGAGAAAAACAAATCGGCTTTGAAACGAACAAGTTCTCCAAAAGCATTTGATGGATATGACAACGAACCAATACTTCAGAATTAGAATCCTCCCTTTATTCTTGAAATCAAACGTGACAACTTTAAAAACTGAGCTGAATAAATATTACTTAACCAAAAAAGTCATCACCTGTTGCCTCTAGCACAGCAAAACCATCCAGACAACAAAGCTTTCCCAGCTGTATATACATAGGGTATATACGAACACAAACATGCCATCATCACGCTATTCACGTAAAATAATCTGTGTTCTTCGCCTCCATCCTGGCCTACAAGATAACAAATATGGCCGAAGTTCAATTACCATATATGATGAAGTTAGAAGCACGGTATAGACATCTATCCCATCAGTAACCAGCATTATATCTATGCCATTAGTAATCAGCGTTATATCTGTCCCACTTGTAATCTGTTAGATATCAGTCCCATCAGTAACTAGTATGATATCTGTCTCATTCGTTGTCAGTATGATGACTGTCTCGTTTGCTATCAGTATGATGACTGTCTCGTTTGCTATCAGTATGATGACTGTTTCGTTTGCTATCAGTATGATGACTGTCTCGTTTGCTATCAGTATGATGACTGTCTCGTTTGCTATCAGTATGATGACTGTCTCGTTTGCTATCAGTATGATGACTGTCTCGTTTGCTATCAGTATGATGACTGTCTCGTTTGCTATCAGTATGATGACTGTCTCGTTTGCTATCAGTATGAAGACTGTCTCGTTTGCTATCAGTATGATGACTGTCTCGTTTGCTATCAGTATGATGACTGTCTCGTTTGCTATCAGTATGATGACTGTCTCGTTTGCTATCAGTATGATGACTGTCTCGTTTGCTATCAGTATGATGACTGTCTCGTTTGCTATCAGTATGATGACTGTCTCGTTTGCTATCAGTATGATGACTGTCTCGTTTGCTATCAGTATGATGACTGTCTCGTTTGCTATCAGTATGATGACTGTCTCGTTTGCTATCAGTATGATGACTGTCTCGTTTGCTATCAGTATGATGACTGTCTCGTTTGCTATCAGTATGATGACTGTCTCGTTTGCTATCAGTATGATGACTGTCTCGTTTGCTATCAGTATGATGACTGTCTCGTTTGCTATCAGTATGATGACTGTCTCGTTTGCTATCAGTATGATGACTGTCTCGTTTGCTATCAGTATGATGACTGTCTCGTTTGCTATCAGTATGATGACTGTCTCGTTTGCTATCAGTATGATGACTGTCTCGTTTGCTATCAGTATGATGACTGTCTCGTTTGCTATCAGTATGATGACTGTCTCGTTTGCTATCAGTATGATGACTGTCTCGTTTGCTATCAGTATGATGACTGTCTCGTTTGCTATCAGTATGATGACTGTCTCGTTTGCTATCAGTATGATGACTGTCTCGTTTGCTATCAGTATGATGACTGTCTCGTTTGCTATCAGTATGATGACTGTCTCGTTTGCTATCAGTATGATGACTGTCTCGTTTGCTATCAGTATGATGACTGTCTCGTTTGCTATCAGTATGATGACTGTCTCGTTTGCTATCAGTATGATGACTGTCTCGTTTGCTATCAGTATGATGACTGTCTCGTTTGCTATCAGTATGATGACTGTCTCGTTTGCTATCAGTATGATGACTGTCTCGTTTGCTATCAGTATGATGACTGTCTCGTTTGCTATCAGTATGATGACTGTCTCGTTTGCTATCAGTATGATGACTGTCTCGTTTGCTATCAGTATGATGACTGTCTCGTTTGCTATCAGTATGATGACTGTCTCGTTTGCTATCAGTATGATGACTGTCTCGTTTGCTATCAGTATGATGACTGTCTCGTTTGCTATCAGTATGATGACTGTCTCGTTTGCTATCAGTATGATGACTGTCTCGTTTGCTATCAGTATGATGACTGTCTCGTTTGCTATCAGTATGATGACTGTCTCGTTTGCTATCAGTATGATGACTGTCTCGTTTGCTATCAGTATGATGACTGTCTCGTTTGCTATCAGTATGATGACTGTCTCGTTTGCTATCAGTATGATGACTGTCTCGTTTGCTATCAGTATGATGACTGTCTCGTTTGCTATCAGTATGATGACTGTCTCGTTTGCTATCAGTATGATGACTGTCTCGTTTGCTATCAGTATGATGACTGTCTCGTTTGCTATCAGTATGATGACTGTCTCGTTTGCTATCAGTATGATGACTGTCTCGTTTGCTATCAGTATGATGACTGTCTCGTTTGCTATCAGTATGATGACTGTCTCGTTTGCTATCAGTATGATGACTGTCTCGTTTGCTATCAGTATGATGACTGTCTCGTTTGCTATCAGTATGATGACTGTCTCGTTTGCTATCAGTATGATGACTGTCTCGTTTGCTATCAGTATGATGACTGTCTCGTTTGCTATCAGTATGATGACTGTCTCGTTTGCTATCAGTATGATGACTGTCTCGTTTGCTATCAGTATGATGACTGTCTCGTTTGCTATCAGTATGATGACTGTCTCGTTTGCTATCAGTATGATGACTGTCTCGTTTGCTATCAGTATGATGACTGTCTCGTTTGCTATCAGTATGATGACTGTCTCGTTTGCTATCAGTATGATGACTGTCTCGTTTGCTATCAGTATGATGACTGTCTCGTTTGCTATCAGTATGATGACTGTCTCGTTTGCTATCAGTATGATGACTGTCTCGTTTGCTATCAGTATGATGACTGTCTCGTTTGCTATCAGTATGATGACTGTCTCGTTTGCTATCAGTATGATGACTGTCTCGTTTGCTATCAGTATGATGACTGTCTCGTTTGCTATCAGTATGATGACTGTCTCGTTTGCTATCAGTATGATGACTGTCTCGTTTGCTATCAGTATGATGACTGTCTCGTTTGCTATCAGTATGATGACTGTCTCGTTTGCTATCAGTATGATGACTGTCTCGTTTGCTATCAGTATGATGACTGTCTCGTTTGCTATCAGTATGATGACTGTCTCGTTTGCTATCAGTATGATGACTGTCTCGTTTGCTATCAGTATGATGACTGTCTCGTTTGCTATCAGTATGATGACTGTCTCGTTTGCTATCAGTATGATGACTGTCTCGTTTGCTATCAGTATGATGACTGTCTCGTTTGCTATCAGTATGATGACTGTCTCGTTTGCTATCAGTATGATGACTGTCTCGTTTGCTATCAGTATGATGACTGTCTCGTTTGCTATCAGTATGATGACTGTCTCGTTTGCTATCAGTATGATGACTGTCTCGTTTGCTATCAGTATGATGACTGTCTCGTTTGCTATCAGTATGATGACTGTCTCGTTTGCTATCAGTATGATGACTGTCTCGTTTGCTATCAGTATGATGACTGTCTCGTTTGCTATCAGTATGATGACTGTCTCGTTTGCTATCAGTATGATGACTGTCTCGTTTGCTATCAGTATGATGACTGTCTCGTTTGCTATCAGTATGATGACTGTCTCGTTTGCTATCAGTATGATGACTGTCTCGTTTGCTATCAGTATGATGACTGTCTCGTTTGCTATCAGTATGATGACTGTCTCGTTTGCTATCAGTATGATGACTGTCTCGTTTGCTATCAGTATGATGACTGTCTCGTTTGCTATCAGTATGATGACTGTCTCGTTTGCTATCAGTATGATGACTGTCTCGTTTGCTATCAGTATGATGACTGTCTCGTTTGCTATCAGTATGATGACTGTCTCGTTTGCTATCAGTATGATGACTGTCTCGTTTGCTATCAGTATGATGACTGTCTCGTTTGCTATCAGTATGATGACTGTCTCGTTTGCTATCAGTATGATGACTGTCTCGTTTGCTATCAGTATGATGACTGTCTCGTTTGCTATCAGTATGATGACTGTCTCGTTTGCTATCAGTATGATGACTGTCTCGTTTGCTATCAGTATGATGACTGTCTCGTTTGCTATCAGTATGATGACTGTCTCGTTTGCTATCAGTATGATGACTGTCTCGTTTGCTATCAGTATGATGACTGTCTCGTTTGCTATCAGTATGATGACTGTCTCGTTTGCTATCAGTATGATGACTGTCTCGTTTGCTATCAGTATGATGACTGTCTCGTTTGCTATCAGTATGATGACTGTCTCGTTTGCTATCAGTATGATGACTGTCTCGTTTGCTATCAGTATGATGACTGTCTCGTTTGCTATCAGTATGATGACTGTCTCGTTTGCTATCAGTATGATGACTGTCTCGTTTGCTATCAGTATGATGACTGTCTCGTTTGCTATCAGTATGATGACTGTCTCGTTTGCTATCAGTATGATGACTGTCTCGTTTGCTATCAGTATGATGACTGTCTCGTTTGCTATCAGTATGATGACTGTCTCGTTTGCTATCAGTATGATGACTGTCTCGTTTGCTATCAGTATGATGACTGTCTCGTTTGCTATCAGTATGATGACTGTCTCGTTTGCTATCAGTATGATGACTGTCTCGTTTGCTATCAGTATGATGACTGTCTCGTTTGCTATCAGTATGATGACTGTCTCGTTTGCTATCAGTATGATGACTGTCTCGTTTGCTATCAGTATGATGACTGTCTCGTTTGCTATCAGTATGATGACTGTCTCGTTTGCTATCAGTATGATGACTGTCTCGTTTGCTATCAGTATGATGACTGTCTCGTTTGCTATCAGTATGATGACTGTCTCGTTTGCTATCAGTATGATGACTGTCTCGTTTGCTATCAGTATGATGACTGTCTCGTTTGCTATCAGTATGATGACTGTCTCGTTTGCTATCAGTATGATGACTGTCTCGTTTGCTATCAGTATGATGACTGTCTCGTTTGCTATCAGTATGATGACTGTCTCGTTTGCTATCAGTATGATGACTGTCTCGTTTGCTATCAGTATGATGACTGTCTCGTTTGCTATCAGTATGATGACTGTCTCGTTTGCTATCAGTATGATGACTGTCTCGTTTGCTATCAGTATGATGACTGTCTCGTTTGCTATCAGTATGATGACTGTCTCGTTTGCTATCAGTATGATGACTGTCTCGTTTGCTATCAGTATGATGACTGTCTCGTTTGCTATCAGTATGATGACTGTCTCGTTTGCTATCAGTATGATGACTGTCTCGTTTGCTATCAGTATGATGACTGTCTCGTTTGCTATCAGTATGATGACTGTCTCGTTTGCTATCAGTATGATGACTGTCTCGTTTGCTATCAGTATGATGACTGTCTCGTTTGCTATCAGTATGATGACTGTCTCGTTTGCTATCAGTATGATGACTGTCTCGTTTGCTATCAGTATGATGACTGTCTCGTTTGCTATCAGTATGATGACTGTCTCGTTTGCTATCAGTATGATGACTGTCTCGTTTGCTATCAGTATGATGACTGTCTCGTTTGCTATCATTATGAAGAAACAAACTGAAAAGAACAGTTTCTTTATTTTCATCGCCAATCCGGCAACACGACTTTCAAACTGGATATAATTGGTAACTGATGTTCTGTTGACACTTCGTATAGACATAGTGGAACGTTAGTACGTCTGCCAGAATGCTGAATGGTCGGTAAAATTGTCTCATCAACAAAACATTACAATTCAAGTAAATAAAACTTCATAATCTAATATCAATCCGTTTCATTTATTCTTGAACGGAATCACAACAATTCAATTAAGATAAATTTTTCGACATATTATTTTAGAAACTTGATATTCAGGATAAATCATTGCATTTAGATATGATATCTAATTATGTATATCTAATTATGCATTAAGGTTTTGAAATGTTGTCTCTAATTGTGGCTTGGCCAAACTAACGTGTCAAAATTCTAATATTCAAATGTCTAACTTGAAGTTGCCTCATTAGTTCCTGACACGTTTTTTAAGGAGTGACTTATGAGTATGATGAGGCTATTCTCACGGAGAGTATGAGGTAGACTGGGATAGACTGGGGTAGATGGGGCGGGGGAGGTTCTCACAAATTCTATGTTTCCTGACGGTTACCAAGACATGTGATGTCACACTGAGAACACGAACTTTCGTAAATCATATTTTTGAGACGAAGTCTTTGTTTTGTGGATCCTCTATACAATCTGTGGATAATAATCGTTAAACAATTTTGTTATTTGTTTCTTAATGTTAAAATTGGTTTGTCCATAAAGAGGGGGTTTGATGTAGGTCCTATATGTCTTGGAACATTCATCATATTAAGTTGAATTTTGTGTTCGAAAAATTTAGTGTTGTTATTTTTGTCTTGTGTTTGGGGGTAGGTATTATCTGTGAGGAAATCAACTTATATTTCTTACTGGTGCACAGCTGAGCTATCGATAATTTATGATAATTGGATGGCGTTTTGAAGTTACATGGGGTATGGGTAATTAGTTATCATAACATTATTAGACTAGAGATGAATACAATTATCAAAACTACTGATAAGAAACTCTTAATCTCAGATCACAGTCGAGCTAATGTACAGAACATAAAGATAAGAGATTAGATATGGTATTAACTGTGCAAAACCCCTTGATGTTAAAACATCTGGATGTGATGCCAAGAATAATATATAAAAAAAAGTGAAAACTCAGACCAATCTGGATGCCTTAGAAAACAGAGGAATCAACTTGCAAATAAGAAATACGTGAGACAATCAGATGTACGGTAGATAAGAAAAATTCTAAGGAATAATTGAAAATAGAAACGAACTGGATAAAGAAAACTGGAGCATGGAATACAGAATTTCCATGAATACTGGAAATAACCAAGAAGGAATTCCTCAAACACACAGGACAAGGACAGAGACTTAATGTCACAGTCGCACCACTGGTAACCAAACTTACTGACGTAACAGATAAAGATAAGATAATGGCTCTCATGCTGGGTATATCTTTCAGTTCTGTATATTTACATGTAGTCGAAAAAGGATCGTGTGGGCCGCAAACGTTAAAATGAATAAATGAATAAAATGTTGGTAATCTGATAACAAAGAATTGAAGGTAACAGGAATTAGGAGCCATGAATTAGTTTGATTCTTCAGCCAAATCAAACAAAACAAATAGATTGGTCATGGTAACCCAGGCTTATGATTCTTGAGGGAGGTCACTCGTACATTAACATGTTGACTAACCTGAACATTTAACAGATCACTAACAGAAGGTGGGGTACATACAGACTGGATATTAACATATGTTACCCCTGTATGTAAGACAAGAAATACGACATGTCTTGATTTACTGCACATTTAGCCTCTAGGTAGACGATGGTCAAATACTGGAACAAAATCGCTACATTTCTGTATCAAGAAATGATACCAGACAACCAAAATAACTCTCGTAACAAAAGACCTTGTCTAACAAAATCTTAGAAAATCTCACAATGTCGTATCTGACAACTGGGACTTGAAGGTAATATACCCACACTTTCAAAAGGCTTTATGATGTAGTACCACACAAGAGATTGTTATGACTGACTGCTGTGTTGATCAATATCCCATCATACTTTACTTTGTGCTCGGAAACACTGCAAAGCTGTTTCTGGTAACTTCCAGCACGCCATGATAACACGAAAATGTACTGACCTGACCGCTTCTTCTACCCACAAGTCTTTCTAATCTTAATGAAAAAAACATCTCCAATAACTTGTGAAAGACAACCTTTCCTCCTCCCCCTCCTCTGACATGGCAGAGAGAAAAGTAAGGGGTGACCTGATCACAACCTTTAAGTTTCTCAAACCAGTTTGAGAACGGTAAGAGCGAACACTTCTACGAGAGATGTAGGGATGGACCAACCACACGAAGACATGACACGAAATCAAGCAAGAAACGTGTGGGAAAAGATGTCAAGAAATATTTCTATATATATTGATGGATGACTGGGGGATAACCGGTTATAATGGCACACGATGTTTGTTTAAATAGTTGTATAATGGCAGAATAAGTTCAAGAAATGGGTTCCTATGAGAGTAGAACTCTCCCACCGTACAGTACATTTAAGTAATTACTTACAGGTCATGGCACCCACACACACACACACACACGCACACACACACAATCCCGGTACCAGCTCTGCCTAACAAGCACCAAATGCTGCTGATCTCACAGATAGATAATAATAACTGTAATTAAATTATCTAAGGGGATTTGATGCACGGGCCCGAAATTAAACCAGATTTAATCTACCGTTTCTTTCAAGGTAATCTATGACTAGGATTCGATTATCTGGTCTGATTTGGTTTAAGCTCGGCCGTGTTGCTCGGGCAGTGACCCACATCACCTCCAGTTGCTGGTAGACATAAGGTGGTTTACCGGTACTGGTCCAGTACTTCTGCTGGTGCTGGTCCAGTACTCCTGCTGGTGCTGGTCCAGTACTCCTGCTGGTGCTGGTCCAGTACCCCTGCTGGTGCTGGTCCAGTACACCTGCTGAGGGAGATGACCCAGGTGTCTGCTCCAAAGATATCTTTTTTTCATACTATTCGCCATTTCCCGCGTTAGCGAGGTAGCGTTAAGAGCAGAGGACTGGGCCTTTGAAGGAAACCCTCACTTGGCCCCCTTCTCTGTTCCTTCTTTCGGAAAATTAAAAACGAAAGGGGGAGGATTTCCAACCCCCCCCGCTCCCTCCCCTTTTAGTCGCCTTCTACTTATTATATATGTCATATCCTTCTTTATCTGCTTTATCACGACATAACGACTCATGAGCACGACGGTACGACCCTTGACCACTACAGGACGACCCTTGACCACAACGTTACGACCTTTAACCCTCAAGTATAACGGCCTTGTCTTTGGTCGGTGCAACAAGCCAGGTTAAACATCACACCATCATATCTACAGGTCTTACCAAAGTTCCCCGGGGTCGTGTTGTGTTACTCTAGGGTCGTATAGCGTTCAAAGGTCGTCGCGTCGTGCACGAGCGTTGTACCGTCGTGTTCATGGGTTGTATCGCGAGATTGTAGACTCATTTCGTCGTAGTACTACCATGGAGTTAATCTCTCTCTCTCTCTCTCTCTCTCTCTCTCTCTCTCTCTCTCTCTCTCTCTCTCTCTCTCTCTCTCTCTCTCTCCTCACCTTTCGTCTTCATGTCTCTCGTCACATTCATCCCCTCCTTCTCTACCCCTCATCTCCAGTCTAATTGTCTCTACCCATCTTTACCTTCATTATCCTCACTCATGTGTTCATCCCAAGTTGTGGAAATAACTAACCCACCTTGGTCTTAACTAATAACTAGTAGTAATAGTTCCAAAGTCTTTGAATTCTTCATCAAGTGCCATATGGTCATGCATCTTGAATCTCACAGTCTTCCCTCTGATCAACTGTATGGCTCTCGTAAGGCAAGATAGTGACATCCTTACTTATCATACTACTGTCTGGTTACATTGCTTGAAAGATTTGTGCTCGACTGGTGGCACTCGAAGACAAGGGCTCTTCCTGTAACAGCAGAACTAGCTGCACTAGCAGCAGAACTAGCAGCACTAGCAGCAGAACTAGCAGCAGAACTAGCAGCACTAGGAGCAGAACTAGCAGCACTAGCAGCAGAACTAGCAGCACTAACAGCAGCACTAGCAGCAGAACTAGCAGCACTAGCAGCAGAACTAGCAGCACTAGCAGCAGCACTAGCAGGAGAACTAGCAGCAGCAGCAGGAGGGAGGGGGAGCGTGTGTATAAAGTCTACGGAGTCCACACGTACCGTCACGTCATCAGCTTAACACGGGGGGGGGGGGACCCTGCACCAAGAGCGGTCCTATCCCCCACCTCTCTCTCTCTCTCTCTCTCTCTCTCTCTCTCTCTCTCTCTCTCTCTCTCTCTCTCTCTCTCTCTTACCCCCACAGCTCGCAGTATGTGATGGACGTGTGTGGGAGGGAGGGAGGGGTGCAGTTTGTTGGATGTGACAGCCATCACATATCAAACTAGATTCAAAAGAAGACATTCACATACATTCACACATTCAGTGTTACAATCTTACCATCTTGTGTAACGACAAGATACAGTATTGGCAGCAGTGTTAACCTGCCTCCACCAGCCTTCCTCATGACCAACCAGCCTTCCTCATGACTCCACCAGTCCTCTTCATGACCAGCCTTCCTCATGATCTGCCACACCCGTGAGCCTCCAGCCTACCGTCATGAGGGTTTTTCGCCGCCATGAGAACCCTGCCTCATGAATGTGAGTAGGAATTTTATGAGGACAACATCAGCGGACTGTGATAACGCTGTCTTAATGGACGGCCCAGGACCTCGAACGTCAGCCTCATAACCTCTCCTCCAGTAGGCCTCTAACACGGTTCAGTGGCCTCTGACACGGTTCAGTGGCCTCTAACACGGTTCAGTGCCCTCTGACACGGTTCAGTGGCCTCTAACACGGTTCAGTGGCCTCTAACACGGTTCAGTGGCCTCTAACACGGTTCAGTGCCCTCTAACACGGTTCAGTGGCCTCTAACACGGTTCAGTGGCCTCTAACACGGTCCAGTGGCCTCTAACACGGTCCAGTGGCCTCTAACACGGTCCAGTGGCCTCTAACACGGTTCAGTAGCCTCTAACACAGTTCAGTGACCTCTAACACGGTCCAGTGGCCTCTAACACGGTTCAGTAGCCTCTAACACGGTTCAGTAGCCTCTACGGTCCAGTGGCCTCTAACACGGTTCAGTAGCCTCTAACGATTCAGTAGCCTCTACGGTCCAGTGGCCTCTAACACGGTTCAGTAGCCTCTAACACGGTTTAGTGGCCTCTAACACGGTTCAGTGGCCTCTAACACGGTTTAGTGGCCTCTAACACGGTTCAGTGGCCTCTAACACGGTCCAGTGGCCCTCTAACACGGTTCAGTGGCCTTTGATCAAGGTCCATTTAACTTTAGCTCGGTCCAGTGACCTCCAACTACGCCCCGGTGACCGACATGTGTCCTGGTACACCTCCAACCACGCCGAGTGACTGACATGTTTCCTAGAGAACCACGAGCCAGCCATGGTCGACCCACGTCCTCTCCAACTTCAAAAAAGAAGAAGAAATAAAATCGTGTCCTGGACCAGGACTAAGCCAATGGTGCCGTGTGCAGCCACCAGCCAATCACAGGGGAGGTAAATTACCCGAAGAAGGAGGGGGGTGGGGGGAGGGGAGGGGCGGGGGGGGCTAGATCTCGCTCGTCTATAGGGAGGTGACTTGCATAGCCATCCTCCTCTATAATGGCATTTACTTAATCCAGCTCCCTAGGGCGAGGACATGGCATCACGCCGCTACGGAGATTGGCCTGGGCGCTTAAGCCCCTCTGGCGCTCCTTGTGAATAGTTAAATGGATCTTACGTAAGGTTCGATCCCAGCCAGGCTGCCCTAGCTAGCCTCCTAGCCACGACCACAAGGCTCGACCCCAGGCCAGACTGCCCTAGTAACTAGCCTCCTATCCATACCCATAACGCTGCCCTATCCATGCCAACGAACCTATCCTGTCAATATTGCGCAACAAAATTCAGTTTCAGAATCTGTAATCCTGTACAGAAATGACAGACACACACACACACACACACACACACACACACACACACACACACACACAACATTCTCTACGAACCAGTGGGATGGGCAGAGTACACACACAGTCTTCAGTACCTCGTATTGATCCCGTTACCATGGCAGTAACTGAGATGATGACGTAATGATGATGATGACGTAGATAATGATGATGTCGTATGTGATGATGATGACGTTGTTGACGTAGATGATGATCAAGTATATGTATATATTTTTTTTTTCTTGCTTTGTCGCTGTCTCCCGCGTTTGCGAGGTAGCGCAAGGAAACAGACGAAAGAAATGGCCCAACCCACCCCCATACACATGTATATACATACGTCCACACATGCAAATATACATACCTACACAGCTTTCCATGGTTTACCCCAGACGCTTCACATGCCTTGATTCAATCCACTGACAGCACGTCAACCCCGGTATACCACATCGATCCAATTCACTCTATTCCTTGCCCTCTCCTTTCACCCTCCTGCATGTTCAGGCCCCGATCACACAAAATCTTTTTCACTCCATCTTTCCACCTCAAATTTGGTCTCCCTCTTCTCCTCGTTCCCTCCACCTCCGACACATATATCCTCTTGGTCAATCTTTCCTCACTCATTCTCTCCATGTGCCCAAACCATTTCAAAACACCCTCTTCTGCTCTCTCAACCACGCTCTTTTTATTTCCACACATCTCTCTTACCCTTACGTTACTTACTCGATCAAACCACCTCACACCACACATTGTCCTCAAACATCTCATTTCCAGCATATCCATCCTCCTGAGCACAACTCTATCCATAGCCCACGCCTCGCAACCATACAACATTGTTGGAACCACTATTCCTTCAAACATACCCATTTTTGCTTTCCGAGATAATGTTCTCGACTTCCACACATTCTTCAAGGCTCCCAGAATTTTCGCCCCCTCCCCCACCCTATGATCCATTTCCGCTTCCATGGTTCCATCCGCTGCCAGATCCAACCCCAGATATCTAAAACACTTCACTTCCTCCAGTTTTTCTCCATTCAAACTCACCTCCCAATTGACTTGACCCTCAACCCTACTGTACCTAATAACCTTGCTCTTATTCACATTTACTCTTAACTTTCTTCTTTCACACACTTTACCAAACTCAGTCACCAGCTTCTGCAGTTTCTCACATGAATCAGCCACCAGCGCTGTATCATCAGCGAACAACAACTGACTCACTTCCCAAGCTCTCTCATCCCCAACAGACTTCATACTTGCCCCTCTTTCCAAAACTCTTGCATTCACCTCCCTCACAACCCCATCCATAAACAAATTAAACAACCATGGAGACATCACACACCCCTGCCGCAAACCTACATTCACTGAGAACCAATCACTTTCCTCTCTTCCTACACGTACACATGCCTTACATCCTTGATAAAAACTTTTCACTGCTTCTAACAACTTGCCTCCCACACCATATATTCTTAATACCTTCCACAGAGCATCTCTATCAACTCTATCATATGCCTTCTCCAGATCCATAAATGCTACATACAAATCCATTTGCTTTTCTAAGTATTTCTCACATACATTCTTCAAAGCAAACACCTGATCCACACATCCTCTACCACTTCTGAAACCACACTGCTCTTCCCCAATCTGATGCTCTGTACATGCCTTCACCCTCTCAATCAATATCCTCCCATATAATTTACCAGGAATACTCAACAAACTTATACCTCTGTAATTTGAGCACTCACTCTTATCCCCTTTGCCTTTGTACAATGGCACTATGCACGCATTCCGCCAATCCTCAGGCACCTCACCATGAGTCATACATACATTAAATAACCTTACCAACCAGTCAACAATACAGTCACCCCCTTTTTTAATAAATTCCACTGCAATACCATCCAAACCTGCTGCCTTGCCGGCTTTCATCTTCCGCAAAGCTTTTACTACCTCTTCTCTGTTTACCAAATCATTTTCCCTAACCCTCTCACTTTGCACACCACCTCGACCAAAACACCCTATATCTGCCACTCTATCATGAAACACATTCAACAAACCTTCAAAATACTCACTCCATCTCCTTCTCACATCACCACTACTTGTTATCACCTCCCCATTTGTGCCCTTCACTGAAGTTCCCATTTGCTCCCTTGTCTTACGCACCCTATTTACCTCCTTCCAGAACATCTTTTTATTCTCCCTAAAATTTAATGATACTCTCTCACCCCAACTCTCATATATATATATATATATATATATATATATATATATATATATATATATATATATATATATATATATATATATCCCTGGGGATAGGGGAGAAAGAATACTTCCCACGTATTCCCTGCGTGTCGTAGAAGGCGACTAAAAGGGAAGGGAGAGGGGGGCTGGAAATCCTCCCCTCTCGTTTTTTTTTTTTCCAAAGGAAGGAACAGAGAAGGGTGGGCCGGATGAGGATGTTTCCTCAGAGGCCCAGTCCTCTATTCTTAACGCTACCTTGCTGACGCGGGAAATGGCGAATAGTATGAAAATATATATATATATATATATATATATATATATATATATATATATATATATATATATATATATATATTGTGCAGTCTCACTACATATCTCATTTACCTTATACAGGATGGCAATTCGTAGCAATATTACATAATCGAATGAGAAAAAGAATCTGTGTATTACTGAGGGAATGAGAGATATACAGGAGACGAACAGGTTAGACGTGTGTGTGTGTGTGTTGTGTGTGTGTGTGTGTGTGTCGGAGCTGCACAACTTCTAATCTTGCGAGAAAAAAAAGAAAGAAAAGAAAATGGGACTGAAGTTTTACGCTTCATAACTTTTACCTCCTTTCAACACGACCTCACGACCTCAGAACACGACCTCATGACCTCTGAACACGACCTCACGACCTCTGAACACGACCTCACGACCCTTGAACACGACCTCACGAACTTTAAACACGACCTCACGACCTCTGAACACGACCTCACGACCCTTGAACACGACCCCACGAACTTTAAACACGACCTCACGACCTCTGAACACGACCTCACGACCTCTGAACACGACCTCACGACCTCTGAACACGACCTCACGACCCTTGAACACGACGCTACGCCTCTTGGGCTTAAAATCTAATCCTTGATGTCATGCCGTCGTGTTCAAGGGTCGTACCGTCGTGTTCAAAGGTTGTACCGTCGTGTCCAAGAGTCGCAGCCTTCTGTTTAAGGCACTAAGCCCCAAACGACCATATCCTGGGTGAACCATTGACTAACGAGCAGTCGCAAGTCTAACAACAGGTGAGCATGATACCACGTGACCGATCCGACTGTCTTGTTATCTTCCTCCTGTCATGGTTGTACCACTCACCTGTATAATACTAGTATCAACATTGTTCTACTATCATTCTGTTTACTCCCTAACTCTTGTTATCTTGGCGAGATATCAAGATAAAGTATTGTAATATCGCTACAAACTACAAGGACTGGGAGTAAATGTAATGTGGGTCACTGAGTCTCCTGTTGGAGTGGAAGTGCACGTTATCTGGTGTGTGTGTGTGTGTGTGTGTCACATGATCATGCCCGAGCCAGACGTGAGTTCTTAGGTCTTACTGACTCGGTCAACATTACCTTGGCAGCTGAGCCAGTCTCCCTGAACGACAAAGGAGGTTACCACATACCTTCCTCAGACGTATGACCTCTGTCTTGCCCCAACTGGCGTAAGCTTGCGCACAGTCGTCTGTCCGTCACACCCGCCTCCTAAAACACCTCAGTGACCTCATCCACTCCCAGCAGACGGCTGGCGGCCATCCACGTAACTGTGACGCCACCAAGGGATATCCAGGTAAGAAGGGCAACTACCATTCATTTCCAATGTTTTCAAACTGATGCCTAAATCTGACTGCAGTGCCACCTATTGTTGAGATGATGTACTACCTGAAGAGAACGATAAGGACAAACTATGATATAGTGTCATGTTAACTAGGAAAACTCGTTTACACAGTATACTAGTAATTAAAAGTGACTATTTTACTCCATATTTTTTCATTAATACATTTGACTTTATTGCACAACAGAATGCACCACAAAAACACATACACACATAGAAAGGGTACCAAGCATAGGTTAGTGTGTGTGTGTGTGTGTGCACTCGTATTAGTAAAGACAAGGTAAATATATACAAGGTTAAGAGACGGGCAAACACGAGTGTAAAATTCTCTCTCCGTAACACACACACACACACACACACACACACACACACACACACACAAACATCTGTATTTGCATTTGTCTGTTATGTGGTCTTTTCCTATGTTGGAGCAAGAGCTTTATCTAGCTGTTGGAAAAATGGAGGGTGATATGAAAATAATCAGACATGTAATCTTTATCATAGAAATAGTGAGTCGTGTATCATTATACCTGCTTTGATAACAAACCATAAGTTAAAATCATTTGAAAGTGTACAAGTGTAAACACAAGGAAACATAACCCAGACGTCTCCATAGACAACGAACAGCCACAAATTCCACTGAAATCCGCAGAGCTGCACAGAAATGCTGTAACACAGCACTTGACATTCCAATAATGCTGTGGAACACGCGTCCGAATTAAGTATGAGCAAACTAACATAGCAAATACAGATAAAGGAACAATTTACAATTATGTAAATACAAATATTGAACATGTCAAGAAAGCAAGCATCTGAAGGAGTTGAACGTTACGGCAGTGGGAGAAAAAAAATGTGTAAACAAAGCAGACGATATGCCGACGTCATTACAACAACAGCGGCGCCATCTCATCGTTAATCTTCCCAACTAAAATTGATTCTAAACGTCACCTCTGAGGATCCGCAAAGACCTGTGAGAGGAGCTTCCTAACTGGATATTCTGGATGTCCCTTACGCGCCACACTCGCGGTTCCAATCTTTGTTCAAATTGATACTTTGGTGAGTTAGGCTTCAGCTTATTCCTGTAGGCGTCCAGCACATGAACCCTGGAAGTGCTTGATGTAATAAGTAGTTAAAAACGTTTCAAACAACGTCCACTACTGTGACGAGGGATCTGGTTATAACCACTTACCTGGTAATTGGTTAGCAAGAGTTATGAGGGTAACCACACTCCGTGCTTCCTCCCTTCCCAGATGCAGAGCTTCATTCAGAAGACAATGTTCATCGAACTATATCATTATTTGCATGAAGAATAAGCGGCTATAATACCAGTATCACAAACGAATATATATATATACATACATACATATATATATATATATATATATATATATATATATATATATATATATATATATATATATACATATATTCCTATGAATCCACGGGGAAGATGAAACACAATAAGTTCCCAAGTGCACTTTCGTGTAATAATCACATCATCAGGGGAGAGACAAGAGAGAAATACAACAGTCAGTTGATATACAACGAAGAGACGTAGCTAGGACGCCATTTGGTAAACATGTGATTGTCCAAGACAGACAACGAGCGTATCATAAACTTAGCATTTGGACAGGTTGTGGATAGGGAGCTGTGGTTTCGGTGCATTACACATGAGAGCTAGAGACTGATGTGAGCAGATGTGGCCTTTCTTCATTCGTTCTTAGCGCCACCTCGAAAATGAGGTATGAAAAAGATGCTTGATATCAGGTGGGTATTTAGAAGTTATGTACACAGAGGTTTTTTTGAGGTCGTGACTTATAACACAGCCGAGTCATTGTAGATGTAGTTGTGCACGAAGCAACCTGAGGACGGCGGCCATGATGTGTCCAAGGCGGACCCGTCACCACTAAGCTGCAGCTGTGTCACTCCTGCTGGTGTAGTGCACGTGGCTTGGGCACGTCCGCTGGAAAACCAAGAAACGTAAGGGAAGAGGTGGTAAAGTTGCCTGGGGATTTCCCCCACCCCCCTCCACACACACACACACACACCACTCAGGACTGGCATGATGTTCTTTGGTCCTCGTGTCGAGGGTTGCCATCGCAAATTTGCATATGCGACACCTAAGTGGCATGACGCAGAGGGTGAGGTAGCGGTGGCGTGCCTTCGTGTTATCGCGTTCTCTCTATACCTGGACGAGGTCGTAAATTCCGGGAAGAGTTGCCGGTGACTTGGTCTCGCTGTTTTGGGCCATCTTTTTTTCTATTATTATTATCATTGATGTGAACATCAACCTGTTGCTTCGTAAGTTGTTGGTCTGGGTCAGCTGCCGTTGACTTGGAGGCCTTGTCCAGGTGTTTCTCTTTCCACAGTAAACATACCCCGTGTCGGATGTGATTATTTGTATTACCAGCAGCTGCAGGGGAGGACTGGGGATCGGACACTGGGCCTAGCTCCTAGCCAGGTGACCAGATCCTTCCCTTCCAGCTCCCTGGTCGACGTCGACCAACATAATCGTGCTGGAAGTCATCACCAGACCCAAGTTCCAGTCGAATGTCTCGACCACAGAGTCTGCATCCTCAGTGCTGAATCAGGGTTGGTGGTGGTAGTGTGAGAAACGTTAGTGTGGGGAGGAGGTGGGCAGGAGTGCCGACCCGGGAGGGGTCGACTGTCTCCCCGGGGTTGGTGGTCGTGGCTGTGAGGGATGAGCACCGGTCGTTGCTCTTGATGAAATCGTCCGTAAAACCTGATCCTGAGATTCTGGTGAAATGTTTCTCATGACTGGCGGATCAGGTGACGGGGGGCGTCTTCCACACTGCCGATGCCAGTGTGAGGCGAGGCGGTGCGCGGCGCTGGAGGAAAAGGATGAAAAATGAACGTACTTGATGTGTTGGTGGATGACAGAGTCTGATATGGACGACGGAAAGGGGACCAGGGAGAACACGACGGGGGAAACAAGAATGTGATTTTCTGCGTGACATCAAATAACGATGTCATAGGCCTGAGGGCGAGGTAGTGCTTGATCTCCCTGACATCATTGTTCCTCTTAGCTTACTATGTTATCTACCTTGGGAAATATGGGTGTGTTCTCTACCGACATCAGAACAGTTAACCTGAACTTTTCATTACATGTGTTTGTCTGACTGATCGCTAAGGTTGGTTAGGTGTTCAACGATCGCTGGCAAAAAAAACAAGCCTCTGGAAGACGGTCGGTGCATCTGGTCTGGAGGCACCGGATGTTTTGCCTGGCCTGGGACGTGGTCAGTTAGGACGAATGAACAGCTGGTGTGACGGAGGAGAGGACGGTCACTCGCTGCAAGCTGACCCCGGCATAACACTTCTCATCTTGTACCCTGGGATCTCAAGTTTGTCGAGACGTCATCACGGTGTGCAGACTGGGTCAGATATAGGTTAGCACAGCTGACAGTATATGTTCCAGCGGCGAGTTAACATGGAAGACAACAGGTCTTGTGGAGCTGAAGTAAACAACCTGGTTAGGGGAACTCCTATGCGTCCATCAGGCATCGCTGGCTTCGACGGAACCGTCATGTGACACTCCAAATGTTTCCAAGCTTCAGGGATGGTGATGGCGGGCGAGGGCAAGTGGTGCTGGCTGTACGCACCTGCGTGCTGCCTAAAGATCCTCAGACCACTCGAAACACGATCCTCTGACCCCGTCTTGCGGTGGTGGAGGAGTTGTGAGGATGGCGTGAAGGTTTGACACAGGGAACAATGATCGCAGAGCTTTGATGTCTGGAGGGTGGTGGAAAGGATGCAATTCACCAGCACGGAAAGGTTTGCCAAACCCGTTCGAGTATGTTGGAGGTGGCTGAAGCATGTCTTGGTCGAAAGTCGGGGATTACTGCTGGGTAGCGCTGATGGGAAGCGGTGTGTCATCGCTTGGAGTCTTGCTATTGCCGCCGGCAGAGAGGTCGTCTACGGCCATGGCGATGATATCTGTCCTCCATGACGAGCTCCACAAGGTTGAGGGAAGTCACCTGTTCAGCTGCAGACTTTCGGCCGAGTAAGACCATGACGACGCGTGTACACCTCCATGATCGTGGTCCACACGTAGGACACCAGCAGCGTATACTCAACTTCTTCCACTGGTATCCGGAAGAATGCATCAGTTGGGTCAGTTCTGATCAGGCAGCGAACTCCCTGAACCCCAGCTTGGGGATGACGCCCGGCATGACGGACGGTGTGGGCTTGCTCGGTCTGGCCGCACACCTGGGGTCCCACACTAGATGCGTACCACCCGAGGCTCTGCGAACAAGTAGGGACGGGTTGGGCCCCAACTTCGACCTCCTCAGGACTAGGGAAAAACTTCGGCCTCCTCCAGCTCATCAGAGTGATGTTCCAGTTATCAGGATCAAGTCTATAGCTCTGGAAAGTTATTTCCGTCCATCGTGATGAGAGAGCCCATGGTGAAGCGAAGGGTTGTTGACATGTTGAACCGCCCGGGTCAATGGCAAACTAGAATTCCTCCAGGACTTTGAAAACAGAAGACCTGCCTCAGCAGTGAGAGCGAGCAGGCGATACAACGTATGACAGGGTTATAACAGTCTCTTTTCTTAGGGGTGGGCTGCACCAAGGCATCCTTCCAAATGAGATAAGGGAAACCTTGAGTTTGGAAACAAAGAGGCGATAAGAGGGCAGGATCAGAGGTATTTCGTACTTACACTCCCTCAGGATAAGAGGAGAAATGCTATCTGGTCTGAATGCCTTGAACGTATGTTGCAGGGAAGATACAGGTGCTGAGAAGAGCGGTTGTGTCAGTAGGACGGTTAGCTATTGACTGGAGACAGAAAGAAGAGGTTAAGTACGAGTTGTTGAAGACGATTTTCTTTTATGTTAGCTAAGACAGCACAGGAAACTAAGGCCCTAGTCAAGGCCACCCCATAAACGCTATATATATATATATATATATATATATATATATATATATATATATATATATATATCCTACCTGAGCCAGGTACCCATTATATCGACCTAGGGATGAATGAACAGCTGGGTTAAATGTGGACAGACTGCTGCAACCAGGATTCGAATCTATGCGCTCGACCCCAGGAGGCCCGTGAATGCGTCACGGTCAAGAACGCTAACCGCTACACCACGGAGGTCCATGTTCAGGACACAGATACAGAAGAAGAGAAGCGGGACTCTAAACTACCTGTTGTAACCTCCACTACATGGTCAGCACAGCTGGAGGCGAGGCAGTACCGATCCCAAGGGAAGTCAGTGCAACAGCTGCGCAAGGATGAACACTTAGTTCTCCTAGCGTGCCACAGTTGTCCTTTTGATGGGCGGGAAGTGGGTGGTTATGCCCGGGTGGAAGTGTTAGACATAACACTGGTTGGAGGAACCTAACTGGGGCAGGAAGAGTATATGTGCAATAATGGGAAGGTTCAGAGATACACACATGTTGAAGCAGTGATTGTCACGGCCCGAGCTGGTGATGGGTAAGGTTTGATCATTTGTTCTAGATCGACGTTACGAGGGAAAAAGAAATGGACCTCAACTCGACCAGTATCTATAGTCTTTAGTGTTGAATGATACTGTGACAAGAAACGCTTTTACAACAGGGAGTATGGTATAAGTAATGTGATAAGTGACAAAAAAGACGAAGAAATAATCGTGAGAAGAACTTGCTTACACAACAAAGCAGAAACACATTATACATTATCATGATAGACGGTTTTAATGAGTTCTTGTGATGACTCTGTTACCCCTTAATCTGCATGATGGCTAAAGTTAAGTAAACATTAAACCATAAAGTGGGTTCATATTTCCTAGACAAAAGACTTCAAAATGTAAAGGTGCGACGAATTTAACGATGTTTGTGCCTGGGTATGAGGAACAGACAGGTACGTAATCTCCTTTCTGGAGGTGGAGACAAACCCAAGGTATAAACCTGAGGGAACCTCGACGTGTTTGGCAGGCTGGGGGAAGGTTTCTTTCGTTAGCCAAGGTACCTCCAGGACCCCCAGACTGAACCCGCAGGACAAGACTTGTAAAACAGCGAGTACGAACTGGGAATCATCATTACCATGATGGATGGCTGCAAAACACTGGCACTCTCTGAGGTCCATATGAGGAGAGGAGAGATTACAATGAATATAATAACGGAAAAGAAGACAATGGGGACCAGATGGAGAACTGGGAGAAGAAATGAAGCGTATGATAACTACAATTTGATACACACGAGACCAGAGGAGAGATAATAATAAAGAGAGACGGCCATATATGTCTCTAGGGTCAGCGGGAATGATAAAGGAAACAATGACCGAAATTAAAAGGAGATTGAATTAGTTTCGGGTATATGTAACACTAAAGAAACACAGAAGAAAGATGGCATTTGATTACAAATTATGCGCCACAATAGACTATTTGCCAGCAGGCGGGACGAACCTCAGTGGGCGATTTAAATATATCTTCTGACTTAGAGAGAAAATGAACAGATTATATTCTCAGTGAGGAACAGAAAACATTTTAGGAATTTTCAGCGAAATAATGAGAAAGGGATGTCGACAGACCAGACCAAACCACTGTTGTGTTACAACCTCACTGGAGATCATGAACACGTTCTTCTGGCGCTGACGATACTGTAAGTACATATGGCTTCACTGGAACAAATCCATATAAATACATATCCAGGATCAGATGACGTCTCTTGTGGAAGGTAACAGAAGCAGCGCCATCTGCATCGTCCGATCTGAGCCAGAGGCTGGGCGAACAAAACACCTTACTCCTCCCTTCCCTTGTGAACAGCAATGCTAAATTGGAAAATGGTGCGTGCGTGCGTGCATGTGTGTGTGTGTGTGTGTGTGTGTGTGTGAGAGAGAGAGAGAGAGAGAGAGAGAGAGAGAGAGAGAGAGAGAGAGAGAGAGAGAATTTTAAAGAAATAACGCATGACACGAGATCAGGAGTGGGTAAGGCGTGGGGTCAGGATTTTGAGAATAAAAAATTATCATGGAAGACACTGGGAGAGACAGAGTGGTCAGTCTGCACAAAAGATTTGTTTTTGGAAATGAAATAAGTGAAAGATGGTGGATGAAAAATAATGGCTTGATGTACGGAGACGGTGAAAGAGAGTGAGGCGAGAACGAGAACTGAGTAAATCCTCACAGGTGGCTTATAGTCGGGAACAGACGAGAAAAAGAACATGAGAGACAAAGATACGAGCAGAGGTAAAGGAAAGGAAGCTATGTGGAAGGCTGGTTGTTACTGGAGGCAGAGTTCAGCGATAGGAAAGAAAAAGGCTGGTGTTATAGAGGCCAGAAGTTTGAGAGGTGGGGGAGGAGGTGCACCAGCAGCTGTTGCAAGATAACGACAGACAACTGGACAGATGAGAGCCACAGACAGAGGGAAACCACTGATTGTTTCAGGGAAGCAACGGTACAGCAACTATCTGAGAATCACCAATGAGAACGAAACTGAACGAGATAATGATCATGATTATGACAATAATGATGAGGTCCACAATGGTGATGGATCATGGCTGGAAATTGACAACTCTGAAGTCCAGGGAGAATGACGCAGGTCCAAGATCTGATTTCATTCCTGGAAAGGTTCCGGTAGGTTCTGCTGGAACTGACTACATGGGATACGTGGCTGGCGAAGTGCAAGAACCAACACGGTGATGCCAGTCGCTTATCCAGCCTATCTTTATGAAAATAGGAATATAAATTAAATGTGTATGAAAACCTATGGAACGGCTGCTCGAGAAGGAGTTAGATGACAGATATTCAGAATGTACGGAAATCACGAAGGGTTTAGCGCTACAACACAGAGCAAGTCTGGGAAGCATTTTGAGAGGCGTTGTCGATGATGTGGCGGTGAGGATGTTTCTAAACCTGTTAAAAGGTGTTCGACCGCATCCCCTGGGAAGAAGCATTTGGGAAGTTCTTGATACGCTGAAAAATATCAACAAAATCAGCAAATTTCTTCCAAAAGTATTATGATTGTAGATACAGTAGGAGAGGGGGGGGGGGTTACTGATACAGCAGGGTGGGGGGATCGTTAGTGATACAGTATACAGTAGGGTGGTGAGAGTGGGAGGATGTTTGAGGGTGACGCCGGCGTTACACAGGCCAATGCACCACCACTGAGACTTTTTACTTTCCACAGGAACAGGTTCCCACAGGCAAGGAAGGACAGTTTGAGGTTACAACTGAATATCTTATATATTACGTCGTACATATCACATATACCAGGTACATATTACCACAGGTCATATATGAAAGGGAGGAACCGTTGATGAAGAAAAGGTATAAAACAGATTTATTCGTGGATAAAATATATGTTGGTGATAAATCAGACTCAAAATGGTGATGCTTTGGCATACCTGAATATCACTGTAACAACTGAAAGAGTCACCGAGTCAGCTGTTTTGTTCCACATATACAGTGACAAACATTGCACTGGCAGAAGACGTCTTAATCAAGATGATCTCGTGTGATAAATAATGTAGTGATAAGATCTCCATACTTGACTCTTAAAGACAGAAAGGTCGTAACAAGAAGGAAAGATGTAAGATGGAAGCAACACCACAACACTGCTGCTCCAGGAGACAAATAGAGGAAGAACGGTCGATCCTCGAGTAGCTGGTCTTAGTTCGAAAACTATGGGAAGCAACACAATCAGACGCGTGCCTCGGGTCCAAGCCTTGGTGGCAGGGACACACATGCAGACAGCTCACGCTAACACTGTGCTCGAATGAATACCTGTAGAACAGGGAGAGAGCAGCAACATTACAGCTGGCAGCCAGAGATGGCTGGAGGTGAGACGGTGTCTGGGAAATGAGACGGAAGGCTTTTGACTCTCCACGCTCGACTATAGAGAGACGGACGAAGAACAGAGCAGCATTCTATACGATCTAGATCGAATAAATCCCTTGTAGGTAACAAATATCTGCTGACTAGCCCATACAACACTCCCAGGTTTTGGGAACCAGATTTTGTGATGTGGATTGCATTAAGTTTCCAAGACCGAGTGGAAGATATCGCTATGTCCAACACGTTTATGTTATTACAAGGTTGGATTGTGGCGTTTTAGAACTGAACAGAGGAAAACAGATTATTCTTATATACCACAGTTGACCCTGTAATAACATAAGTATATTATTACAGGGTGAACTGTGGTGTTTCGAAATTGAGCAGAGAAAGCTAGAACATTATGATATGCATATCTAGGGAGAAATTTCGTCATAGGATTAACAAATCCTGTCCAGGACGACGAAAAATTATAACTGTTGCTGACACATGATGATTACATTCACCAGGTGGTAAATCTGTGAATATAGAGCAGGTTTCAAGGGAATTCTTATGTCTGGGAGTGAAAGGTGACCTGTGCTAAGGGAAGACGAGAGATAGAAGCAGTAAAAATGAGAGAAATGCTGCCAATATGACAAGGTAACGGACGAGAAGAGGCAGTAAAAATGAGAGAAATGCTGCCAATATGACAAGGTAACGGACGAGAAGAGACAGATTGATATACAGTGATCATAAAGCGTTGCTGAATGTGACGTGAGTCACGACTAACGTACACATACGTCAGCTTCAGTGGTAAGGTCATGTCTGGAGGATGACACTAGTTAGCAACACTAGAACAATACTTGATTGTTTATCTTACGACGAGAGACAAAGTGGATGGTCGAGAACTGACTGGAGAAGAACCATCCAAAATGGATAACAAGTGGATGGTCCAGAACTAAGAGTGTAGGAGAACTACCCATACAACACGTGCTGGAGGAGGAGGAGGAGGTCAGACTCTGCCTGGAGGAGGAGTCACAGGAGGAGGTCAGACTCTGCCTGGAGGAGGAGCCACAGGAGGAGGTCAGACTCTGCCTGGAGGAGGAGTCACAGGAGGAGGTCAGACTCTGCCTGGAGGAGGAGCCACAGGAACTGGGTGGCCACTGTGACTGATAATGATGCTCGTTCAGTCCACGGACCCTCCACACACGGACCTCAGGGGACCATCTGTCATGAAGATTAGGGACCGTCTACAGACGGACCTCAGGGACTATCTGACCCTGACGATGATTATCAGGGACCCTCCAAAGACGGAGCTCTTGCGTCACAATACGCCTTTCACGATGTAGAGAAGCGTAAGCTGGTATCGACTGAGGCTCACCTGTTATAAGAGAGAAGCCATCTCCTCTCCACCACACACACGTGTCCAACTCAGGCCACTTCTCGCTTCTTCCTGGGTATATCTTCCTATATAAACCTGTATCATATCCTATGCGGCTCCTTAGTGTACTAAGGGATGTGGAATGACATGTAAACATCACTGTGCTGGAGAAGAGCGTTCCGTGGTCCGTTCCATGGGAACTGCAGCGAAGTTTTGCGATGCCTCATTTCATTATCTTTATTTTCCGACAGCGACATTTGTGAAGGCGTTTGTTGTCCACATAGACAAGATCGGACACCTGCCGAGGTGGCAAGTGGCGAATATAGTGCGTAAAGGACTGAGCGAGCAGGTGGCAGCCATGACGTCACCCAGGAATGGGGCAGGCATGACGTCACTCAAGAATCTGGCAGCCATGACGTCATGCAGCAATGGGGCAACCATGTAATTTTTCGCCTTTGTTCAGGGTTACTGAAGGCTACAAATGTTCACAGGTGGATATCTACCTACACAGTAAGACTCAACATAATGAAAAGTTTCGTCTTGAAATGATAAAACATGGAACGTGCTGTAAAGGAACACCAAGACATTATTAGATATCATTAATCTGTTTTATTAGATGATAAAAAGTCTGGTAATCATCTTTGCTGCTGACTATTATTAATAGCATCACTTATGTTACCAGTTACGCCAAACCTAATAAACAACTCAGTTAACACAAGGATAAGTCGTTTATGATGATGGAACTGAATAACAAAGTCAATGTGAAAAAACATAAGAAAATATATTGATGACCTGATCTCTATTTAAGACATGACTGAGTCATTTGTAATGAACAAGTACGACTGTGTGCCAATGGTGTATCCCCAGTACACAGATGATGATTTTCAACATGTTCGGTGTGAGGGAGGAACGCTGAGTGAGACAGAACAACGTTAAGCAAGTTAGAACAATGTTCAGAGAGAGATAGAAGCGTTCGCCAGTACGTCAAGATCTGTTCTTAAGCCTCTACTGCTACAAAGTGTATTTTCTTAAACATTAAAATTCCTGGCGCTGACTCATTGGCCCGGGAAACGGCGATCAAGCACGAAAACAAAGAAAAAGTATCGCGAAACGTAAGTATTTCCTTCACTATATCTTAAAGTTGCACAACCATAGTGTACTAGTGACGTATGTTGTGAATGGTTGGAGATGCATCGAGGCCCAGGCTTGAAATAAAATCATCCATGCTATATGACCATGGTTGTGTGTCATTATAGTTATATACACGACTCCCATGGCCCAGGGTGGGTGGAGGGTTGTAGGCATTCATGATGTTTACGGATATTACCCCTGAATGGTACGCCCTCCCTCGGCCTCGCCTCTCACTAACCAAACAGCACCACACCCTCGTCACCAAGTCCACACGTAACATAGTTCATGAATGGATAGGAAGATCCACTCCTTCAAGATAAAGATATACCAGGTTATCTTAAAGAATTCTTCCCAAACATGATCTTGTACAGACAAACTTTTCTCATATCTTATCGTAATCTCCTAATGCTTCTGTAGGAGCTAAGAATATCCTTAAGGGTCGTGTCAAAGGCCGACTAATGGTACCCGAAGGTCGTAAAGTCGTGTTCATGGGTCGTACCGTCATGCTCAATGTCGTACAGTCGTGCTCAAGGGTCGTACCGTCGTGTTCAAGGGTCGTACAGTCGTGCTCAAGGGTTGTACCATCGTGTTCAAGGGTCGTACCGTAGTACGCACTTGGTACAAATGTATCAGATGGACGTGAAGTTCTTCGACATAAAGACGTGTTCATGATGATAACTGTCATGAACACGCAGCCTGTGGACGACCTGGTAAATATGTACCAGATACATGAGGTATGACCCAACGTCATTATCCACCTAAGATGGGCAGGTTCTCTGATTAAATGACTTTACAGAATTTAGGTTCCATAGAACTCACTAGTTTACACAGACATTAAGTTCCATAGACCTCTGTGTCTGGCATTTCCTGAACTTTAACTCTGACAACCTAGAGAGACGCACGTCCTCTGTGGCTTCACCAAAACTTGTGTTCAAAAGTAAACAAAATCAACAAAAGCCGTCAACCTTGGAGCTGCGGGAGGTTGTGAACATCCTCGGTGGGAGGGAGGGGGCGCCAGGTTGAAGGCTTCCGAGAAAGACATCTCCACCTACCAGTACCACTCCGAGGAGGCCGTCTCCCTCTGCCAGTCCTTCGCCTGAGGCATCCCTCAAGGCACACATATAGGGGTCCTTGCGTTTCCTTAGCCTTATAAATAATGACCTGCGGGATGCACCTGATGACAACAGCTCTTCTAACCAAATAAGGCCTTCAGAACACCCCCTAACAGCCTTAACAACCTCCACAACTGAATCACTGCTCACTGCCACCCATGTCATGATCAACCCAACCCAGACCGTAGTTATATGCACTTTAGTCTCCCTTCCATCCCCGTCCCATCCCCCTACTGTCTCACAAGCATCCAACCCCCTCTAGGTTGTCTAGTTGAAAATGTTTTGAAAATTGTCAGTTATTGGCAATTGTCACCCCAGTGTTTGCACAGATTATCCGATTATATCATTCTCCCTCTATATATAACCCCAATGCGTGTATCCAGTGCATCTTAAAAGTACATTTCCAACCCTTAGTTGAATTTCATTCAATATAAAGTTAATGATAATCATTATTATCTTCATGACACCAACACGCTGCCCTTTAACTTTACAGCTACATCATAGCCGAGACAATTCATACTGTAGATGAACGAGATAAAGTCACAGAAAACTTAAATCAAAGGTAAAGCATATATCATACTTCATGTGTAATGTTCATAAGTAAATGAACTCGAGTGTGCAAAGTATAAGAGTATCCGTGAAAATAGAAAACTTATTTCTGAATGGCAAATAAAAACAGAAAACGGAGTTTATGTCGGGGTGACTAATGCACACGGTGAAAGGATCATCAAAATCCATAGAATTCAAAGAGGAATGTAGAACCATGCGAATGATAAGGGTCTGACGGAAGATATTTGGCAGAGTTGATCACAATAACTGTATTATATGTCAAGTGGCTGAACTAGGGCGAAAAAACAATGAGTTCAGGGGCGTGTTAGGTATAATACAGCCAACAATGTCATACTTTATCTGAAAAAAACCTGGATTAATTCATTCTCTTTATTCCTGTTCATGAATCGAGGGTAGATGCGAATAAGAAATCGGAAGTTCATTTCCAGATTTTCATCCTCACTGAATTTTATCTATATTTTGAAGTTACTTCTACCGAAGAAATGTATGACGATTCATGGTCCCACCTACCTAATAAAACACTGGTTACCGAGGCAACAACACTTGGTTACAAAAAACTCTGCTTCAACTATAAACTAAGATCAGTGTGAGAGACAGTCTTCAAGTAAACTAACTATGCCTTCCCGTCTTCAGATGAGATTCATGTTCTAAATGTAAACAAATGGTTCAACGATGAAATATTATTGATCGAATTGGGAAGTCTGTTAATACAGAGGGTTGGTTATATACGGTAACACCAGGTAAAGTTTCCTGTACTTCCCTTATACTGTAAGTCAAGAAAATTGGTGAATATGACAGCTTTCCTTATCATAATTTATACAATATCATAAGGCCAGGGCGTAGGGGGTAAACTAAAGGTGTTCATCTGGTCTTTGCATCTTAATAAATCAGACAATATATAAAATACAGACAGTTGTAGCGGTGGCGAACTAAAGGGAAATATGGTCGTATTTTTCACAGAGAAAATAAAGGAGGGGTGGGGGGGGGATATAAATTTATTACATTCAGTAACACTGATGACGTGTGATGTTCTCTATGTGTGATGCGTGTTCACTGATAACATGAAAGATATCTCCATGATCTCAAGATTTTGATTAACAACAAATCTAATTTTAGATGACAGATGGCTTAGACATTGAAAGTCTTGGGTTTGTGTAGGACAAGTCTAATATCAACATACATGAAGCAGTGGCTTATTAAGTCTGGGTTTTAAATTCGCTCGAGATCTTGTCGTCTGCCACATGTTGTGGTGGACTGTTCCATCCACATACAATTCTGGGGTTGAGGCAATCATGTTTCGTCTGTAAGTGTGGAGATCCCATCATATATACACTGTGTTGCTTCTTAAAGACAGACTTTGATGCTTTGAATAAGACCCGACCATCAATTTTTACTTTACCTATTAACTGTATATCTTTAGCAGATGTCACTTCCACTCTCCTCTTTCCCAATAACTACAGCTTCAAGATCTATAACTTTTCGTAGATTCTATTTTGTCACACGATAACAACAATGGTGGCTCTAAAGGTAGACATAATATCCTTCTTGTCGGATGGTGACCAAGACTATACACACAGGTGAATGTTTTACACAACATCCCGATTTCTTTCGTATCTCTGGATGAATCTGCATCAGTACAGATGTTATACCATTTATACAAATAGAATCTAGTCCCAACATCCATCTTGCTCATTATACACATCAAGTTGTCAACACCAACGAAATGACATATGTTACAATGTTGTGAGTAACGAATCAAAGAATGGTTCGGAAAGTGTGCAAGAACTAATACGAAATAACTAAGCTCATTGTTCCTCACTGTTATAGGATGGGAGTCGAACTGAGAAACAAGTCAACTAAGAAACACATTATGATGATTTGATATAGGAAAATGAGTCTGGTTTCGATCTCAGAAGAACACAAGAGAGAAACATCAGCAGATAGGATTCATCTGAGATGACGGCTGCCTACTCTACCCATGTAGAAAAACAGACAGACGGCTAACGATTAACTTCATAAAACAAGACATTACGTGTCATATCATCGCTCACAGTTATCCCAGCCATGTATTGAAGGCACTTCCCTAAACGCTGCCAGGTGTCTCAATAAGTGTAGAGTTCCTTAATCACCAACAGATTTCATTTACAGTAACTTGTGATATAGTCCTTCTCTGTCTGCCAGGAAGGTGAGCGTAGAACGCTAAGGCGATGTGCATTTGTTTCTCCTTGGCTCTCGTTTTCTGTTGGTGTGATCGTCTATAGCGCGAGGAGCGTGAGGGGGGTGACCTGGGGCCGCGGCAGTCAGTGCTGTTTCAGGAGTTGGTGGGAGTGTTCGAACATCCAGCTCCGGCTTCATAACACGTGTACAATGAAAGCCTTAGATCATTTTTGCACTGTAAAAAATTACGCGTGGATTCTGCTCTTCTGTCTGGCTGTGTCTGGTGAGTGTACCCTCGTGAACCATCTCTTGTGCTATATTGAATAAAACACATTTTGCATTTTGTGCTAAAGATGTATCCTTTACAGAATATAAGGATGTTTTAGCCCTTTAAAAATGGTGGACGACAACTTTGAGGTGAGCGCCTCTACGGAGCCTCTCCTTAGGGCACAGTTGTCACAACAGTGGTTTTGGATTATGAGGATGAGCTGGGTGAAGAGTGTAGGGGGCTGGGAGCAGCGTGGTGTGTAGGCTGGCCGCCGCTACACCAACTATTGATTAGGAAACGCCCCGGACGAGGAGGGTGGACGGGGAATCCCGGGACACGGAGGCCTTCTCCATCACTGGCTATGGGGGAAACAAGGGCGACACAAGACCATCTTGGGATGCTTTCCGGCGCCATAAAAGTACCTTAGATTCTGTAGCTACGCTTGAACACGTGTGTTGTTGTGGTGGACTGAGGGCTTAAAACACAACATTAAAACCATATTTGATGTCCAGCATCCAAACAATCGACGCTCCGCCATGCTGTATGCCTTAGGCCTCAAAGTTTTCGAATGTTTCCTTTGTGTTTTGACGCTCAACTGCCCGTCAGCTGCAGGAGGCGCGCCGCGTTCTGATTGCGTTTCGTCATCGACGTTTTACAAAAACTTACGCAACTTTTTTTGTGAATGAAAAGTTGAATTATGGGAACTTAAGGTACGGTATAGGCCACATATAAACTCTATATATCACCATATCAAGTCTACCAGTGATGAGTTTTAAGGGAAAACTGTCTGGTATTGGTAATTATCAATGTCTTTCTCTTTACAGGGAACTTAAACTGTAAACGTAACGCGACGTGTACAGAGCATGTTCCGTAGAGAGCAACAGGGGTCATGGTAACACCTCTGGCTGGCTACAGGTGACGCCGCCTGAGGTACTGGCTTATGGTAAATGAATAGCAAGGGAGCAGAGGGTACAGTACGGTACACTTGACACCTTGAGCATGCCGGTACGATACGACCCTTGGGTATAATGGCATCATCATACTCAATGTTTGTGCCTTCGTGATCAAGGATCGTACCGTCGTGATCAAGGGTCGTACCGTCGTGATCAAGGGTCGTACCGTCGTGATCAAGGATCGTACCGTCGTGATCAAGGGTCGTACCGTCGTGATCAAGGATCGTACCGTCGTGATCAAGGACCGTACCGCCGTGATCAAGGATCGTACCGTCGTGATCAAGGATCGTACCGTCGTGATTAAGGATCGTACCGTTGTACATTAGGGATTGTACCGTCGAGGTCAAGGATCGTACCGTCAAGATGAAGGAGTAAATAACACTGCTTCTACGACATTGCTACCCAGGTAGAGAGCGGAGGTTCCTGTCTTCATCCTTCATCAAGTATGGTGGCCAGGACTGTGTAACGTTTTCTGAGCGTTGTAATAAGTCTAAAGAGAAAACGAAAGACACTCCGTATTGTGTGTGCCGCTTCATGATTCACATTTCCTGGTAGGTGTTACCGGACTCCGTCTGCCTGTGGCGTCGTCTGTTGAGGACAGGGAACACAGTCTCGTCGAAGAACTTTTCAGGCCATAATTTCCCTGCTACTGGAAGGAGTGTAGCTTGGGCATGCAGGAGCTCCTGGAAGATGGAGCCTGGAGTGACTCCAGGACCCTCACAAGAAGGATTTCCCAGGATAATTACAAATGAAAAGATGAATATTCAGGTATCATGTCCAGCATTGCTTCTGTATGCAGCTGGACACAGGTCTGGGCGTCCTACGTCATTACTCATCATTCCAGGGTCTTTTTCTCCTTGTACTTTCGGTAATGGCTTGTTGAACGTTATACACTCATGTTTGATATCTATAATGAGCCAGGACAATATTTTGGACTTGCATACGATGCAGTACACATGCCATTCCCTTGACCACTGCGTCAATTGGTCTAAAGTCACTTTGAAGCATTCATCATTTCTTCCTTTCGTTATTTTACGTCCGGCAAATCTTTTTCAATTCCACAAGTGAGTCCCGTCTGCAGGTCATTGTTATTGATTACCTAAAACACTATAGGTCCCAGGACTGAGCCTTGGGTACTCCAGTCGTCATGTGAAGCCAATCAGATCTTTCTCCCACTCAATACTTCTCGTTGTTTCCCATCATAGAACCAGTCTACTGTCTAGGTTTATACTTGATTTCCTGACACGTGGGCTTTGCTTTTGACCTGCCTTGTATGTGCTGCTTTGCTAAAAGTTCTTTGTAAGTGTAAGTGTATGATATCTGAGGGTATTTCTTATAGATCAATTATATACTTGTGACTCAAGAAGTATTTTTTGAATTCATAAGATACAAGATTTTATGATGGACTCCATGTTGATGGTTAGTCAGACCCCTTCGTTGACGCTCAAACGTCATGTTGATATGGTAGTCAGTAGTTCATTATATTCTCACAATATAAAGATTTCATTCTTGCTTCTTATTTCCATCATTTTACAAAACATTTTGATAACATGAGCCGCAGTTTTTGTACCGTGTTCTTGTTCATTGGTGTTAGATTCACAAGCTTGAAGTCATTCGCTGATTTCCTGGTCGTGGTCTTTCTTGACTGTGTTGAGAACTGTATTTGTCGCCTTAGTTCGTTCAGGATCTGGGAAGAATGTCATCAGGATCATTCGTCTTGCTTGGGTTGAATTCTTCTGGATGGTTTAGGTACTTCGTTGGCTTAGATGTTATACTATCAAAATTTCTCACGATCAGCGTTGCTGGAAATACGGTTTGTGCTTCTGGTTGGCTGGGGGTGTGGGAGGAGGGACTTGGCTAGAGTGGGTTGGGGGTAGGGGCGGCTAGGGTAGAGTGAAGGGGAGGGTAAGGGGGCTAGGGTGAGGGTAGGGGGAGAAACACAATAACGACCCTAGGGATGATATCTGCTGAGGGGGGGGGGGGGTTATATATATCGACCTTCCCCCCCGCCTGGCGTGTCCTTCACATAATGTGGTAATTACGACAGCTGACCTGCCCAGCCCCCCTCCCCTCCAGGGCCCCAGCCACGCCCTCCAGCACAGCGCACGTGGAAGGGTTATGACATGAGGACTCATAACTCATGCCTGTACACTATGGTCAGAGATGATGATGAACCCTTGGCCATGACGGCACGACCCTTGAGGTTCGCAAGGACTCGAGTCCCACTCGGAGCAGAAGAGAGCACACATACAGACTCAGTTGCTACAAAGCAACGTGATTCGGTTCAGTGAACCACAAACCACCTTAAAGACAAACGACCCATCAGTCTTTTTGCCATACAGTAACTCCTCCTATGTTACACATGAGCAGGTCTCACCACAGCACATCGTGAGGGGCCACTGAGAACATGACCATGGACTCTGCCCTCAGGATCAGACTCCTGCAACTCGGTCTTTGAATTGCGACAGACCTCTGGCACGAGCACTGGCCATCCTCCGGAAACAGTCCGGACCCCAGCATGATTTCAGAATTCTTGAAACCGAGTCACAAAACTCCATTCCAAAAGAGCTGGAATGAGAACAATTAGAAAACACAACAGACTAATAACGCTCAAAATCACACGATCAAAATGTTCGACAGTCGGTGAATGTAGTTTGAACGACTTTACGGAATCTACATAAACCTCGACAACCTACATAAACCTCGACAGCCTACATAAACCTCGACAACCTACACAACAGAGGTGGAAGACCTTGCCTCCGTCAGTAGCCTGACGACGACTATAAGGCTGCAGGAAGCTCTGAGAGAAAAGCAAATCCTTGATGTGATGCACACAGACTTTGCAGAAGTCTTTGATGAATGTGTCGGTGTTGTCATACCACAATGTGCGCTACGATAGGAATAACAGGTAAAGTGGGAAATCGGATATACAACTTCTTGCGTAACATCACAACCCGTAGTTGTAAACCAGGCAGTTTCCACCACGTCCAAGGTGAACAGCTCTGTTCCGTAAGGAAGTGAACCAGTACCTGTCCCGTTTCTCATTCTCAAAATGTGACTGGCGCAAAGATCAACCACAGGTTCATATCATTCTCTGGATATGTGCAAGAATAGTAATCTTGTTCGTGACAGACTTATAAAACGACAGATTTAAATAAAGTCTTTCGGTTGGACACAGATGATAATCTTTAATTATGGTGAAAAGTTTCAACTTCCCCTTCATAGGGTGAGGTGATATGATAAAAGAAAATACAGAATATCAGACACACGAACGTAGTAATATCTCGGAAGGCTAGTGTAAAAGGTTTGATGACCTTACCTTCAGAGAACATAATAGAGCAACAATTGCCTCTTCCGAAATGATAGGAGGGTGGATCTTGCGGATCTTCAAGATAAGGGTGGAATAACCAGCTATGACATTCTTCAAGGCTCACGAATAAAAGAATACTGTTATGTACTTACAACACTTTGCAAGGCGGGCGAAAATTGCAAAGATAATGTATGAGAGATCTCTCACAGAACACACTGATACTAACATGTGAACCAGGGCATGTGAAGCGGCCTGCTTATGGATAGCGAGCTGTGGTTTCGGTGTATTATACATGACAGCTAGAGAGTGAGTGTGAGCGGATGCGGCCTTTCTTCTTTTGTTCTTGGCACTACCTTGCTACCGCGGAAAACTATGGAGTATATATATATATATATATATATATATATATATATATATATATATATATATATATATATATGTAAAATCTATGTAATGATATTGTAATCATTAAACAAAGAATAGTAAAATCGTACACATCAACTGCTGAAAACGGAACACCATTGATTATAGGAAAATGATGACATATCGACACATGTCTTGGGGTAACTAGGAGAGAGAGAGAGAGAGAGAGAGAGAGAGAGAGAGAGAGAGAGAGAGAGAGAGAGAGAGAGAGAGAGAGAGAGAGAGACTAGGAGAGAGAGAGAGAGAGAGAGAGAGAGAGAGAGAGAGAGAGAGAGAGAGAGAGAGAGAGCTCTGGATTCTTGTTAGTCAGTCATAATGATAAAATAGTTATGTGAATGTGTGTGTGTGTGTGTGTGTGTGTGTGTGTGTGTGTGTGGGCTTCTAATGACTGACCTAGGTTCATAACCTCTACAATTCTGTGAAAAAGTCCACCCCCCCCCCCCCCCCCATCCACAGAATAAGTGGAAATGGGTATAAAATCCTGGTGAGTCCCCATTGAAAAGCAGTTCCTGGTCAGTCCCCATTGATAAGAGGGAACCAAGTGGTTCCTCAATTTCTTCCTCGTTGGGCGTCCGTCGTGATTTAACTGGGGTCGGGAACCGGTCCTACCGGTTATCTTGGCCGGGGACCAGCGCCCTCTTCCCCTAGTCTCCACACCCACTCACCCACCACTCTCACTCTCACACTAGTTCACACTCGCTACTCTCACCTCACCGCCCGACCCCAGCAACCGAGCAACAGGTGAGGGAGCGGACGGACTCGACCGCGCGGGCTTGCTGATCGACATGTGTCGTGTTCCCACTTGCAGTCGTCCTCCTCCCATCTGCAGTCGTCCTCCTCCCACCTGCAGTCCTCCTCCTCCCATCTGCAGTCGTCCTCCTCCCACCTGCAGTCGTCCTCCTCCCATCTAGAGATGTCCTCCTCCCACCTGCAGTCGTCCTCCTCCCATCTAGAGATGTCCTCCTCCCACCTGCAGTCGTCCTCCTCCCATCTGCAGTCGTCCTCCTCCCACCTGCAGTCGTCCTCCTCCCACCTGCAGTCGTCCTCCTCCCACCTGCAGTCGTCCTCCTCCCATCTGCAGTCTTCCTCCTCCCATCTGCAGTCTTCCTCCTCCCATCTGCAGTCTTCCTCCTCCAGTCTTCAGTCGTCCTCCTCCCATCTGGAGATGTCCTCCTCCCATCTGCAGTCCTCTTCCTCCCATCTACAGTCGTCCTCCTCCCATCTGCAGTCCTCTTCCTCCCATCTACAGTCGTCCTCCTCCAATCTGGCGTTGTCCTCCTCCCATCTGGAATCCTCCTCCTGACTGTCAAACCCACCTGGCGATCTGGGGTCTGGATCCTTCCTCCTGGTGGTCTGGATCCTGCCTCCTGGTGGTCTGGATCCTGCCTCCTGGTGGTCTGGATCCTGCCTCCTGGTGGTCTGGATCCTGCCTCCTGGTGGTCTGGATCCTTCCTCCTCGGGGTCTGGATCCTGCCTCCTGGTGGTCTGGATCCTGCCACCTGGTGGTCTGGTCTCAGCGTGTCCTGGAACCTCCAGGACATCCACTTCTTGACAGGGATCCTGGGGCTGTAACCAAGGATCCCAACGTCCTGTGGCTCCTCTGACAAGACTGTGTTCTCCTCAACTGATGGAGATAACAGCTTTGCCAAAGGTCCTTTTTCACTCGAGGTGACTAAAAGGGAAGGGAGCGGGCGGCTGGAAATCCTCCCCTCCCGTTTTACTTTTTCCAAAAGAAGGAACAGAGAAGGGGGCCGAGTAAGGATATTCCCTCTAAGCCTCAGTCCCCAGTTCTTAACGCTACCTCGCTAACGCGGGAAATGGCGAATACGTATGAAAAATAGGAATAATAAATAATTATAATAACGATGATGAAAATAATGATAATATAATAATGATAATGATAATAATAATAACAATAATAATAATAATAATAATAATAATAATAATAATAATAATAATGAAAGTGGTGAGGCAGTGATCTATGATATAATATTCAGAATAAAGCCAGCAATGTCTGCCTCGTGAGAGATAGAGACGTAAAAAGATATCTTCGATAACAAATGATTTCTAACAAGGCAGAGAAGTGTTGAATCCTGGTAAGGCTTGCTGACGTTCATGATGACAAGGGTGATCTAAGGCACAGTTAACGACGCTAGGAGAGCAATGAGGGATCCAGTATGACTCATAGAAATTATGATGAAAAAACCCGGAAAGTCTGGCTGAGGAAATGGTAAGCAAACACTACATAAGAATGACGTCCGCCATCACACCGGCTCATCATCATAAACACCTTGAGTGGCCAGACTGGCATATCCAGCACCATCTTATCCACACCCAACATGGACTTGAATTCCAACGACGACCCCTGATCCTCCTGAGCCCGGCGATCTTCATGATCTCATTCCTCACCCTCATTCAGTCAGGCACCTCAGCATCCGCGACCGAGTGAGGAACTGATCTCCCTGCGTCCTCAGCCTATCAGAACATAGTCGAAAGCTGATCTGTGATCAATATTCTGACTGAAGTTCTCTGATGGTCATTCAGTCGCTCGTATCTAATGTGCATCCAGCTTCCATGGTTGCTGGAACACTGGAGTGAGGACTGTATAGAGATGCAAGACAATGTGTGTTTAAGGTGTCACGTTACTGTTGCTGCAGCGAGGTGAGGTGAACGTTGGCGGATGTTGGGATGGGTGAGGGATGAAGCTGATGCCGGGACACAATCCCAGGGAGGAGGTATGCTGCTGGGGAGGTGAGTGGCAGGGGTACACGGGTAGTGGTTCAGGGTCCTTGATAAAGTTAAGGTGTGAGGAAGAACAGTTTATCTTTATAACATAAGCTTCAGTTACGAGTGCTTTGCTTCAGCAAGACCATGTCCCCGAGTGAGACATAAAATGTGGCTAAAGAAAAACACACAGGAATCTCTCATAACTGAATGAAAACACTTAATCTTTAATGAGTATTAAGGTCATGATTAGACATGAGAAGGTCAAGAGTTCCACGGCTTAGGGGTGTAAGTAAAGAAACAAACATCACATAACAGCGGTCCACCTTTCGGTTGCCAACGGCCTCACAGTAACGAGTAATCACGTGACGTGGTCTAGCTCATGGCGAACCCCTCTGGAGTAGAGTTGTAAATAATACATGTGAAAAGAAGGAAACAGAACCTTGTCTCTTTCTTTTTCTTGTTCCTTAAACCTCTATATTTCATTCAAGTACCGGCCTAGATGTGGACTTTTGTACATGACTGGAGCCTCCAACTTTTAAAAAATAAATCAGTTCATTGTTTAATCGGTTTTAACTCTTTTGAAGACAATAACCTTTGTCGTATCAGCAACACTCCCACATTACTCATGGGCAGGCTTGGCTATTTGAGTCAACTGGGTTTTCCCGAAATAAATCAGACGTTACGATGATAAGTTTACCAAGTGAAGTGCAGGGATGAGTTATAAAGGCGTCACAGGGTACCTTGATGGCGTGTGGGGTTCAGTAGCCGGGAGAGATTCCCTAAACCAGCCATCAAACTCTTAATCATCGTCACCGTGATCCTGTACACGTACAGTCCCGTGTATTATCCGGTGGTCATTACGTAGGCCCGTTGCTCAGTGCTGGAACCAGCATAGTTCCCACAACTCCTCCTCGCTGATGTGGGTAGTTGTCAACTTGAGTCGATGGTGTTATGAGGGAGAGGCACAACAGGTCGACCGACCCCCTCACGAGCAAGAGGCGAGTGATGCAACAACCGCATACCATCAGCCGCGCTCGAGGGGCCGGTAATATTGCTGTTGATACGAAGCTGGCGGAGCCTCGCCCTTTAAGGTGAGGTGTGTGTGTGTGTGTGTGTGTGTGTGTGTGTGTGTGTGTGTGTGTTGTGACGCTCGGGAAATGCTCTGCGTTGTGTCGAGTGGCCGCCTGTTGACCCTGGCTGGCCACTTGACCCCATCAGAGTGCCGTGATCAGCCCCCTCGGGCTCGGCCATATCAACCCTCGAGTGTGGATGAACGGCAGTCTTAAACCCCTCGAGTAGATGACCTGTTTACCTCATGACAGATGACTCTCACCCATACGTGTCCTCGTCCTGTGGCTCGTAGCGACGGCCGACAGGTCTTCTAAGTGTAGCAAACTAGACCGTACGATAGCCGTCTCGTGTTTCCCAGACTCTCTCATGTTTCTCGTGTAGATTTTTATCCACCACAATCTGATCATGACACCTCTATCTACCAATCATATATCTATCTACCTATTCATCTACATCTATATGGATAGATAGATATACCTGTAGATACAAGGACATGCATTACAAAAAAAAATTTCGATTCTTGTTTTATTGATTACTGTGTCAGGTATGTGAGGAGAGCAGTGGTTGCAGGTGGGCAGGATGCTAGTGGGAGGTGATAGGTGGTGGGTTATCAGGATGCAGGAGGGGGAATTGAGTAGGTGGGAGATACGTGGTGGGCAGATGCTCTTAAAGGGAGGGGGTAGGGAGTGGATATTGGGGGCGGGGAGCGTGGGTGGGCTAAGAGTAGGGTGTTCTGTAGGATGAGGGCGAGTGGGTGGGCGTGGGGAAGAAGGATTGCATGGGGGTGTTACATCCTGGGAGGGTTGGAGGGGGAGGCGTCCTACATGACTGTCATCCCCAGGAGCAGAGGTGTCATGCAGGCTCACACTGCCAGTGGCGGTACACCTTGTACTCTCACCATCACCACACGTACTACCACTTCCACCACACCGCACCACTGGTATTGCCACCACAACACACCACTGGTACTGCCACCACACCGCACCACTGGTACCGATACTACAGCAGGTTACATAAGGGAAATGTACATGACTCATGTACTGCATTTGTACATAAGGTCTACACAGCTCAGGGGCGGTGGCAAGTTATGGAGACACAGTCAAAAAGTCTTCAGAGTTAATTGTCAGTAACCACAAAGCTGTAGTGTGTGGAGGTCAGTTGCTTTTACCATGCGTGAGTGTGTGTGTGTTGATCAGGTTGCAGGAACACAGTCTGCACTTGCAAAGTCCAGAATCATGAACGGTTTCTTCCAGGCTGGCCTACACGTACCTGTACCTCAGGTGTATTAATGTCTGTCACAGCATCACACTGTCTACTACGGTTCCTGCTCAAGTGGGCAATTTTCCACAGTATTCTAAAAATGGCCACATCATCATCACGCCCCTGTGAGTGGGTCTTCACGTACGCTGCTCAAACAAAGTCTTAGGAAAACAAACACTCCCGAGATTTTCCCTTTCACGATAACTTAAAACTGTCCAAGTTAAAGTATGTTTGTGAGCAGGAAGGTATGGGCCTCTGAGGCTGGCTAGTGGAGAAAAAGTAAGGTAAACAAACATTCTCCGTGTGGGACTCATGCACAGCTGACTAATGTAAACAAATAAGATAGCCTGTGATCACATTAATATGCAAGGATTTCCCTCGCCGCTGAGTCAGTTCTGGTTAACAGGTGGAGGTAGTAGTAGTACAGCAGTAGTAGTAGTAGTAGTATAGCAGTGGTAATCGAAGTCCCTGTTCTTGCTGTTGTTGTTGTTATTTTGAGGAGAGCTATGGGTTGCACCTGTAAATATAGAGCTGGAGGGGTGTACCTGTAGCAACATCTGTCGCTCTTTCTTTCCTTCACTTCTTTCTAACTGTACTATGGCTGTCTCTCCAGGTTGACAAAGCAACTTTCTTTGGTTCTTGTTCTTCTTTAACTTCACCTTGAATGACTAACATTCCTTCACCTCCTAATGCTCCTCTTACTAGTCCTATGCCTCTTCCAGTAATTTCTTTTCGAACTGTCCGAAAAGCGCTTCTTTCTCTGGACACAAGCAAGGTTTATGGGCCTGATGGCATTCGTCCCAGTGTACTGAAAGTGTGCTTCTGAACTTGCAGCTGTGGTTGCTCGTCTGTTCTGTTTCTGTTTAAAAACCAAAACTTTTCCTTCTCCTTGGAAGCACGCATCGATACATCCTATCCCTTACTATCGTCGTATTGCTTTGACATCTACCATTTCCAGTCTTTGAATCCCTCCTCACCTCCCTTATTCTAACACCTCGAAAATCACAATCTTCTCTCTGGTCATCATCTCTGAAAGATTTTGGAGAGTCATGTGCAGTTGCCTTTGCCATATCCAAAGCTTTTGACGGTGTGGTTTCGGGGTCTCATCTCTAAGTTTCCTTCTTTTGACATCACTCCCTCATTTTACTCCTTCATCTCAAGCTTCCTCTCTGGCCGATCTATCTTCGTGGTAGTTGATGGATCAGTCTCTCCATTTTCTTCATCAACAGCGGTGTCCTTAAAGGCTTTGTCCTGTCCCGTACACTATTTCTCTTTTTCAACGATTTCCTCTCCTCCACAAATAATCCAGTGCACTCATATGTTGACTCAACACCATTCATCCACATCCTTCAATTCTGCTTCCTCTTTTCTCACTGAACCTGCATCTCATCTTGACACAGCTTCCTCAATACACTCAGACTTGGACAGGATGTCTAAGTGGGGAAGACAAAATCTTGTGAAATTTAATGCTTCCAAGACCCAGTTTCTATCCCTCTCTCTATCGAAAACTCCTCACAACTCTCGTCTCTCCTTTGACAGTTCAGTAACTCCACCTTTTGATTCTGTGAACATACTTGGTATTATTGTAACATCCACTCTTTCTTGGGAACCCCACATTACAAGAATAGCCAAGTCTGCCTCAAAGAAACTGGGTGCCCTGTTCAAAGGTCGAAGCTTCTTTTCCTTTGTACGGTTGATCCGTTTTATACAAGGGATTGATTCGTCCTTTTATGTAGTACTGCTCTCACATCTGGGGTGGTTCTAGCTGTGTCCTTACTTGACAGATTTGAGTCGAAAGAGGTCTGCTTTACAAACTCTTCTAGACTAACTTCCAAACTTGACCCACTTTCCCTATGCCGCAATGTTGGATCACTTTCCTCTTCTATAGGTATTACTTTGGTTTTTGCTCCCGAGAGCTGGCTGCTTGTGTGCCCCAGACCACTGGCTAGACCATGCAATACTCGCTAAGTTTCTGCGTCACATGATTACTGTGTGGCCATCGGCAACTCAAAGGTGGGCCGTTTTGACATCTGCTTCTTCTCCTACACCTCGAAGCTTTGGTACTCTCTACTTTCTCATGTCTTTCCCAATAACTATAACCTAGCATAGTCTAAAACACAAATTTTTCACTTCCTCAAAAATTCATAAATATTTGAACCTTGTCTTTTCTTTTTCCGTTTCATAATTCTCCGTATATTTCAATTAAGACCCGGCCTTGTTGTGGACTTATGTCCATGACTGGAGCCTTCAACATAAAGAAACAAAAAACAGTAGAATGGAGAGAGGGAAATGTAGCTGTAGGTGTGAGAGAGAACACTAGGTACGAGGGTGTAGCAGTAGGTGTGAGAGAGAACACTAGGTACGAGGGTGTAGCTGTAGGTGTGAGCGAGAGCACTAGGTACGAGGGTGTAGCTGTAGGTGTGAGAGAGAGCACTAGGTACGAGGGTGTAGCAGTAGGTGTAAGGAGGGGGGGTTCTACCAGTAGGCTGGGGCAAGGTGTGTCGGGTGGGATACTGGGGACATCTGATCCCCAGCAGCGGGACGGGATTGTCTCCGGGCGGCTGACCTGCCCTGGTGTGTCTTACACCTTGGTCCCTCCCCCCCCCCTCGGTCTCTACCCTCCCCCTAGGCTTCCCCCAGTCCCCCCCCCCCCCGTCTCTACACCCCCCACATCTAATCTACTCCCGGGCCTGCAGCTCCTCCTGTACTACCACACTCTACATTATATAAATTTCTATATTGCCTCCAGAGGCAATAGCTTACCCACTACCTAAATCAGACGTGTGTATATATATATATATATATATATATATATATATATATATATATATATATATATATATATATATATATATAAGGCATGGGAGATCGTGATCGTGATCAAGGTGTCGTACCGTCGTGTTCAAGGTGTCGTACCGTCGTGATCAAGGTGTCGTAACGTCGTGCTCAAGGGTCGCACCGTCGTGTTCAAGGGTCGTACCGTCGTGTTCAAGGGTCGCACCGTCGTGCTCAAGGGTCGCACCGTCGTGTTCAAGGGCCTAACAAGTGAGAGTGTGAGAAGTCTTAACTCAAAGCCTGCGACACTTGTCCGCCTCCCTGTGTGTCCCCACATGTAGACCAACCTGACGATCATCAGGTAGTTCAACACCTGACCTGACCTGACCTGACCTGACCTGCCAGCACCTCCAGACTTCCGTCAACGTTTGGAACACTAATTAATTTCACTACGGTAATTTGGGCTCTTCGTCTTCAGAAGTATTATGAATATACTATTACTACTACCACTACTACTACCAGAACAACTAATAATAGTATTACTGCTACTACTACTACTACCAGGATAATTACCACTACTACTATTACAACTAGGATAATTACTACTAGTATTACTATTACTGCTACTAACAACAATATGAAGTTTAGAAGAAAACATAATCCTTCTATGTGTACCACAATGCACATACAACCTCCAATGCACATACACTCCTCCACTCGAGTATGGGTTATGACTCGAGTCCAGGTTATGACCTGAGTCACCTTGTATGTTATGATCCTAAAATGTAACCCCAGATCACAATCTGTGTTCGTGTGGCAACAGATCCTGCTACCGTTTCCACGACACCTCAAGTCGAAATCTTCTTCAGTGACCCACTGAACATTTTTTTTCTCCAGTTGGTGTCAACTGTGTTGGGGGGATGATTAACTTAAAACCTCTCGCCAGGATGGTCGATATTTTGAAGTAGAAGGATGACTTGTGGACTGTGTTGGTAATGGATGCCAGCGGACGTCGACAAAGTCCAAATTGTTAGTGTTATTTGCGGCTTGGGTCGCCCACCAGGTTGTTCATCATCTTGTCACGTAGACGTGTCCAGGCTGGAGCCTCTGGTCTCGTCTGACACACACACACACACACACACACACACACATACACACGCACACACACACGCACACACACACACACACACACACACACACACACACACACACACACACACATAAGATACAATCATCCACAAGAAGACTTACACAACCCACACCGTACTGTCATCTTCACAACTGTCTACTCTTTTTTTGTTGTTGTGTTCTGTACTGTCCCGTCAAACTGTGTGTGTGTGTGTGTGTGTGTGTGTGTGTGTGTGTGTGTGTGTGTGTGTGTGTGTGTGTGTGTGTCTGTGTCTTGAACGTAACCTCGATACAAATGACATCATCAAGATTACAGTTCGTCCATTATACAGGCAGGTAGGGAACCTGCCGTCATCCAGCTGGCTTCACCAGGTCAAGGTCAGAGGTCAGAACCACGGGGTCATTATGACGGGGGGGGGGGGGAGAACAACCCCAGAACGACTTTCTGTGGAAATCCTGACCTCCTGACCTCAGCTGAAGGTCACCTGGTCGACTGCCTCAGTTGATCCCCATTGTGTCACTTGTTTACTGTTGAGGAAGTCTCCAGGTGCGTTACCGGACTCCGCCCGGCTAGGGTTACCAGGTGTGTTACCGGACTTCGCCCGCTAGTGTGTACACCAGCAGTGAGGTGTCACACTGGGCAAAAAGCCTAATCGTCACCTGCTGACGAAATGAAATACACCTTCGTCCAGAATCTTCTTATTCCAAAGGAGTCTGTCATTTCCCTGCTCCTGATTGTAGCGCAGCCTTGAAGTTACAGGAGCCCTATGAAAGGGTTACGGGCGATATATAACTCGCTGACAGTTCTCCAGTGACCCTGGTGAGGTCAGTATGTGGTGAGGGGGAGATCGGGTTCACCACATGTGTGACATTCCAAGGAACGTACCTATATTAGGAACATGACCCAGGCCCTGTTGGCTGGTCCAGCCCCTGCTGACCGGCCCAGCTGAGGGCGAGCGCCTACTGACTGGCCAGTTTTTGTCAGAGTGACAGATGAGGCCATGTTGGGTCATCTGGGATGAACACATGACATGATTATAAACCTACAACTACTCTTGTTCAGGAGTCGTGCCGTCGTGTTCAAAGGTTTTAATGTCTTGTTCAAAGGTCGTACCGTCATGCTAAATTACTTATTATTATTTTTATTATTATCATTATTATTGTTAGTAGTAGCAGTAGTAGTAGCTGTAGTAGTAATAGTAGTAATAAGTAGTAGTAGTAGTAGTAGTTACAGTAATAGTATAATAATGATTATCATTATATTTTCATTATTAGTATATCATGTACACACACACACACACACACACACACACACACACACACACACACACACACACACACACACACCTCTTGAGTTGTAGGGGTAGAGGTGTGTAGGGATACAGGTGTGACACAGACGACTGCCTCATGGTGTGTAGGGGTACAGGTGTGGCACAGACGACTGCCTCATGGTGTGTAGGGGTACAGGTGTGGCACAGACTGCCTCCTGTGTGAGCATTCACATCACCTTGGCCCTCCCGACCTGAGCCAGAGAAAGTCCCGCTAAACTGCCTTGCTCCAGAACACACATGATTATACTGCCACGGGTGACGCTGCCTTCTGATTACCGTTCCTGGTTACTCTGTGATTACTCTGTCATTACTCTGTGGGATTACGTATGTGTGTTACGGGGAGAGAGTTTTACACCAGTGTTACCCTCGTCTCTTACCTTGTGTGTATGTGCCATGTCTTTACTCCTGTGTGTGTACACATACACACACACACACATACACCAGCCTAAGCCAGGTATGCATGTGTGGAGAAAGAGAGAGACTCTCTCTCTCTCTCTCTCTCTCTCTCTCTCTCTCTCTCTCTCTCTCTCTCTCTCTCTCTCTCTCTCTCTCTCTCTCACCCTTCCCCCACCACCTCACGGCAGACGGAACCCACCCACCCGTATGAGAGGGTAGACAGGTGTCACATTACCTCAACTTCCACGTCAAATATATACATAATTTCATTTTTCTCTCTTACATCTTCCTCATTTCCCCCGTTAAAGCTAGGAACAAAGGACAGACGGCCTTATTCTCTTACATACTCATTCCAGCTGTCATTTATGATGCACGGAATACAAGTCCCACAGATCTTTCCATGGTTTTCCTTGACCGTCTCACATTCCCTGGTTCAGCCCATTGGCTTCACGTCGCTCCCTTTATACCATATTTTGCCAATTCCCTCTATCCTATGCACGCCTCACCCTCCTGCATGTTCAGGGCCCGATCATTCAACGCATTTTTCACTCCATTCTCCCTTCTCCTTCCCGGCTTCCCCCTTCTCTTTCATCAACCTCTCCTCACTCATCCTCTCCATATGCCCAAACCAGTTCAACACACTGTCTTCAGCTCTCTCATGAATACTCTTCGCAATACCACACCTCTTTCTTATCCTGTCATTTCATATAAGACCAATCCTCCTCGCGTAACTGTAGTCCTGATGCGTTTCATTTCCAGCACATCCAACCCCCTGTATCGCCTCCCAGGCCCCCTGCAACCCCGACATACGGCAGTTGTATAGAAGAGCAGTGATTGAGAGAGTAGGGACATGCACAGAGCATCAGACTTGGGAGGAACAGAGTGATTTCAGGGGCGGTAGAGGATGTGTGGATCAAGTGTTTGCTTTGAAGAAATTCTGTGAAAAATAGAGAAACAGAAGGATTTGTTTGTGGCATTTATGGATCTGGAGAAAGCGTATGATAGTGTTCATAAAGATGCCTTATAGGTGTTATGTATATATGGTGCTCAGAGTGATAGCAAACGGAACTCTATGTGTGTGTGTGAGCTCCAGTACTCTATTACAACAATATCAAAAATCAACAGGGAAGTAAAGGAAGGTATAGTAAGGAGCTTTACAGACGACACCAGAGTAAAGGAAATGATGGCATTAGAAACTGGTGGAAAAATGCTACGATACAAAGTACAGATGGTCTCATGTGAAGCTGAAGTTAACCAAAATATATTTGAGAAAACGAGTCATAAAACAAGTAATAATATTTGATGACACAACAGAGAAAGTGAAGCAGATAACCTCGTTATAAACCAGGTCATAGACCTTTATATTTCAATAATTTCTATACATTCTAATGTTTCCTTTATGAAAGAATAATTTCTAAATAACAAAATGTCTGCGTGAAAATCATTCATGCCCTCAAGACACGGTTTAGTATTTCCGTGGTGATTGTCACCTTATGATATTGACATCTGATCCCCGACCTTGATAATCTGACCAGGTGTAGGCGGCTTTGTGGGGTGTCTGTAGTGGATGACTGAGTAATGTTCATTCATCAAGTCATCAGATATTGTGTACATGAATATTCAGCAGTATTTCAATACACTAGACCTGGTGACCTGCTGGATCTTTGACACCAATATTCAAAGTTTAACTTACTATCTATGGTTGAGGATTGGCTCACATCCTTTTAGCTACCGTTCAGGCACCGTGTACACAAGCATTTAACAACACTTTAGTTCACGAGACCTTGTGGTCTTTACGTTTGATCTTCGACGTGAAAAAAGAATAACTTTTTTGCGATGTAGAAGTTCATATCTGGTACGTTTGGTTCACGTATGACTAAGATCCAAAGACGTTGGTGAGAGATTACATATACAGGAATTTAGTAGAGTTTTCGTTCACACTAAAACCTTGAACTCTGACCATCAAACTCGAAAAGGTTAAAAGACATAAACCTTTGTATGCAGTGGCTTTAGTCTGTATCCAGTCACCCAGACACCAGGTATCAATACTGTACAAAAGATGGGGACTTAAGGACGAAGAGCAGGTCAGTATGTCCTTGATGTGTACAGGAGGACATCCTGAGCTGATGGCTTGATCGTTGAGGATGTACTCCCGTGGTCAGCCCTCGTTTGATCAGTTGCCTGTACGTGTCTGCAGCGGCTCCTCAGACAGACGAGAACGTTATTAATCAACTGAGGATAAACCAGGGAACAATGGGGAGCCTTATTATCGTTATATGACAGCTCGATGTATGGGGAGGCCCAGACTGGCGAGGCCATGATACTGATTTTATTATTAACCAACGCTGGCGACATGGGAACACGGGTCTACTCTGCAATACGGGACCAGGGGGTCTACTCTGCAATACGGGCCGGGGGTCTACTCTGCCATACGGGACCAGGGGGTCTACTCTGCCATACGGGACCAGGGGTCTACTCTGCTGCAATACGGGACCAGGGGTCTACTCTGCAATACGGGACCAGGGGTCTACTCTCCAATACCCAACTGTTAGGGGTAACTGGAAGCTCTGAGCTGAGTGGTTGATGAAGCGATATACTGGCCAAGACCAGAGGTAAATGAGGTATGCCATACATTGAGAAGCGTTGGAGATTAGACCCACTCACTTACCCACCCAGCCACCCTCACGCAGCGTACCTGTACATTATGACATCAGCAGGTCCTTACCCAACCCAGGCTCAGGGGTCGATGGCTTACCCCAGACTGGGCAAGTGGTAATTAATTTTGATATGAAGCACATCCTATGCCTGGATGGGAACCCGGGGTTATCAAGGAGTCTTTGAGGAGGGTCGTCACACGGGAGGAGCAGGGTCATCACCAGGGTGAGGCTTGAATGACACACTCAAATGTTTTATGTGTAAATAAACTGTAGTGTATATTGTTATGTCTGTATACATATTACTGACGCAAACAAGTTATGAAACCACTTACAATACCTCACATCTGGACACCTCTATGAAGTCTGTACCACAGTGAGTCTTAATAGATATTTGGTGATGATATTTTGTTTCATTTCCAAGTTCTTGTTGCAGGTCACGACAGGTCACACATTGTGGTTTCCCGGATACACGTGACGGGCGGCGGCGGGCAGTGCTCCCAGCTCTGAACGGACGCATATAAAACAATCTCTCTCTCTCTCTCTCTCTCTCTCTCTCTCTCTCTCTCTCTCTCTCTCTCTCTCTCTCTCTCTCTCTCTCTCTCTCTCTCTCTCTCTCTCTCTCTCTCTCTCTCTCTCTCTCTCTCCATATACATCCCCATCCATTTCCTCAAAAGGAAACCAACAAGTTTATTTAAAGAGAAGGTGGGAATAAGGTCGGGGGGGGGGGGAGAGTTGAGTGCATGACTCTGGTATCCAAAGCTTCCTCGACGCCCCGACCTGACCTTTAACCCCCTTGAGGTCAACATCCTTACAAGGCGATGCGTCTGGTCGCGGACAACACACACACAAGATCACACGCAGGGTAACTTCCCCCTCACATCCACGTCACTGAGTAAAATACCAGGACCAGAGGTACGAAAATCTTACCTTCATACGTAGTGAAATAGTATCTGAGGACATTAACTACAACACACCATATGAGGAAAGTGATCATGCGATGCTTAGGTTCAGCCACGCGTTTAATGAGGACAGGAGAAACTTACAGAGGGAAGAGATGATTCAAAGAGGAGACATAATCGTGGATACGAAACGAAGGTGTACAGTTTGTTTGAGAACTCAAACTAAGAAGAGGAATCCAGCTGCCATAATACAGAATATTCTGTGACATTTTCATTGAAGGAGTTACAACATGCGAGACACAACAATGATTTAGGGAAGGGAGGTCACGTGTAACAAAGCACTTCAGCTTATACGAGACAGTGAACTGTGAGACGGTGGACTGAGAGAGTAAACCAGTTTTCAAGAAGGATGTGTGGATGGTGCCCGCCTGAATTGCCAGAAAGCGTTCTTCGCAGAAGCACATAATGAAGTTAGGAGAGGAAGTTGCATCTTCAAGCAGGAGCAGGCGGAAGACTCCTTCAATGGACAGGAAATTGCCAAAGTGAGGGGGAAAATAAGACGCGTGTCAGAGCAGCCTTCTCGGGATAGGATGGTGGGTGGGGTCACCAGTGGCGTACTGCAGGCCTCACTCCTGGGACTGACGATGATCTAGATCTGTGTGTGTGTGTGTGTGTGTGTGTGTGTGTGTGTGTGTGTGTGTGTGACTTATCAGTATGACTGGGTTTCTACCTGGATAGGTTTACCGATGATACCGGGGTCATCAGGGAAGATTCGAGTGATGAAGATGGCATCAACTTACAAGGGGACCAAGACAAGCTCGTTAAAGTCGCTCTCATGTGTGACTTATAAAAATCAACCTAAATGAATACAACATTACGAAGATGGGACTAAATGAAAGAAGGGATCGATATGAATATCGTCTAGCAGGAGATGAGCTGCAGGAACCTGTGTGTGAAGCAGACCTGAGACTCAACATTTTACAGAACCATTTCGCGAGAGCTCCACCTGAGACAAACTGTTCACAACATATATTAAACCAGAACTAGATTGTTTCTCACGTTTGATCATGGCACTTGAAGGAGGACAAAGAACTAGAGAAGATTCAGAGAAGGGAGACCAAATGGTATCATGATTATGAGAACTTAGAAAGAGATTAAAGGCCATAAACTTATCTCCCATGAAACAAAGAAGAGTAAAGGGAGACTTGATCACAACCTTTCAAGTCTCTAAACCACTTTCATGATGTCGACAGTAAACAGTTCTTCGAAAGCTACAAAGACAAGTCATTCACAGATTATAAGATGACACTGGGCAACAAGCTTGTTGGGAAAGATGTCAATAGATATATCTCTGCTCTCGAGAGTAGATGATGAACGCAACAAACCACATGATGAAACTGTGAATATGAACAACACAGAAGATTTTTAGAAAGTTGTTCGATCGTAGAGAAAGCTGGGAACTCCACGAATACAGTACCCCTCCCCGCACGGTACAAGATTACAGATACACACACACACACACACACACACACGCACACACACACACACACACACACATACACACACACACACACACTTGCGTACCCAGCTCACAACAAGAGCTCGCTTCTTCAAGACCCCCGGCCAACATAGCAGGTTACCTGGGCTACCTCTTTCGCACCCGAGGCTATATAACGGGCCGGCCAGGCTACCAATCAACCCTCGTGTGGAGTAGTGATATAGCCTTCTGGCTATGTAGCCTTATGGGCTCTCTGGGGGTAGCAGTGGGCCCGAGGCTGTGCCCACATCTTCAAACATCTCGCTCCCACACCCATGGGTCACTGTAGAGCGGCCAGGAGGGACTAGACACACAAGATATGAGGTGGGGCGTCTGGGGTGGTGCAGGAGGCGGGCGGCCCGCTGACGCTGCTGCTGCTACCGGAAGTGAAGACGTGATTGCTGGGGTGGTGCGAGGCGAGGCTAGACGATGGAGACGACCCCAAGACTGTCTGGTTGGTGGGAGAAGTACGACCCAAGACTGTGTGGTGATGGTAGTACGACGACCCAAGACTGTGTGGTGATGGTAGTAGGACGACCCAAGACGGTGTGGTGATGGTAGTAGTACGACTCTGGATTGTGTGGTCGTGGTGTAGGAAGAGGAAGTATATGGGTCGTCACGTGGGCAATGCTGGGGGGAGGGGGAGAGGCAGCACAGACAGTGACCGACGGAGTTCATATCGTAGTGGGTGGGTTCATGATGATAATGTAGGGGTGAAAAATAATCGAGGGGTGGTATTATAAAGAGAGTGATGATGTAAGGGCGACACAGTGGGTGGTAGGAGGAGAGGCCAGCGCAGGGAAGGACTCCACGTCCAACTGCAGGTCCAGGACTCACCAACACCTCGCCTGTTACTCACCAGGAACACCATGGCATCCACAACACACAGGTGGAAGTGTCTACACAGTGCACCACACCAGCTATGACTGTGTGGGCCTGAGGGCTGCCGCTTTCAACACCTGTGTCAACCAGCGACCTAATCTACTGACCTGGGCCCGGGAGGGCGTGAAAATATATATATATATATATATATATATATATATATATATATATATATATATATATATATATATATATATATATATCAATGATTAGTGTAGAACTTTCTGCGCTTGCTTCTCTGTATGTTGAGCCTCATCTTATCTTAAGAGTGGCTTTACTGTGGTGAAATTGTGGGCCTTGAAGGGAGCGGAGTGAGCACCTCTGCCAGCGTTCATGACCAACAGGCATCCTGACACCTCTCACTCCCTCCCTCACTCATTTCACAACCCACTCACACCTTCCTTCACGGCTGACGGCTTAAACACGCGACTCAAACAACATAGAGACTCTCCTGATGTGTGTGTGTGTGTGTGTGTGTGTGTGTGTCCAGACCTCCATCACCCACCTTTCACCTGATTATCATATATTCAAGTCTTCCTGTACCCAGCTGGCAGCATATTCCTCAAGAACTTTCTCCCCTGTACACCCACGCTCGACCCCTCCGCCACACAAACCTGCACTTCCCCAGAGAATACGTCAGTCCCTCCCCTGAGAATACAGCAAAGAGGAGAATGATGATGAGTAAATACAGCAGGAGGGTACTAGATGAGTCAGGCTGAGTACCTTTCCCCCCCCCCCCCCCCTACTGGCTGGTCCACAGCTTGTATTGATCTAGCCAGAGCCAGTAGGTGTACACCAGTACATGTACACCACCTGTGTACTACCCTACTACTAAGATACCTCCTCCACACACACACACACACACACACACTAGCATGCTCCTACGAGGTCAAGGACCATGCATGTGTACTGACGCAACCTACGCACGGACGCACCCACATACATCCACATGAACGCGCAGCAAACATGCACCCGGTACCCCCCCCACCCCCCTCCCTCCTAGAGGTGCGGGAACACGCACACACGAACATGCTCACCGTACACAAAGCGAGTCTTCAAGCGGGAACACAACACACACACTAATGGGACGAACTCACGAGGTATGTCACCATGCAGTACACACACACACACACACACACACACACACACACACACACACACACACACACACACACACACACAATTTCTAAGCCAATGGACAGTAAACACCACTTTGAAAGAAAAATCAAAAGACAGCAAGAAAATGATAAAAATTATGTTAGAAAACACAAGAAGTATTTTTATACCATAAGAACTGTGGATGAATGGAACCTACTGAATCATGAAACTCGGTATGCTGACAATATATAGTAGTGTATAATGGCAGATAAAGTACAAGAGATGGGGTCCCACCAGTGTAGAACTCCCTCCCCGTACAGTACAAGAGATGGGGTCCCCACCAGTGTAGAACTCCCCCGTACAGTACAAGAGATGGGGTCCCACCAGTGTAGAACTCCCTCCCCGTACAGTACAAGAGACGGAGCCCTACTAGTGTAGAACTCCCTCCGGAGCCGTACAGTACAAAAGATGGGACCCCACCAGTGTAGAACTCCTTCCCCGTACAGTACAAGAATGGGACCCCACCATTGTAGAACTCCCTCCCCGTACAGTACAACCACACAGTTGCAGACCTTCTGATAAGTCACAGCTCACCCAGCAAAGTCACAGCTCACCCAGCAAGGTCACAACTCACCCAGCAGAGACAAAAGAAACGAACTAAGACATCAGCTCTATGTAAACCAGAAAAGGTCATATGGATCTCAGGAGAGTAATATGAGAGAGCCATTGGTTTACAAAAAAGATATGTTTATTTATATGCAAAACGCAGATGGCAAAGCCACCAATTCTACTGGACCAGTTAGAACGGAAGTGGACACACGCGCAGATGACTGACACACGACTAATGCGCTACAAGAAAGCCAGTATGAATCAGTGTTGTGAATCAGCGCGATGAATCAGTGTTCAGCGAGCCATAATCCAGTGTAAGGACAAACGACCCAACGGTATTCATCGTATAATACACGTGAGTAAATCCAACCACCTCACCACAAGACATGGTGAGGGCTAGTGGGAACATGGCTGTATCAGCACCAGACACACACATACAACTCTGTCTTCGTGAAAAGAACTCTGTCCTTATTAAAAGAAATGAAACTTATGTCATGCACGAGCACCATATATCCTCGGGTCAATATTTCTGGACTCGAGCATCATCCCCGGGCGTTTGAAACCCACTCACAGCACCTCACTCCACACACTGCAGAAAGCAAAGCAGCTCCAACAAAAAACGACCAATAACTCTGTGATCTCTCATGTTATCTACAATGTTCCAGGATCGAGACACCTAAACTGAAGAGCAATTTGGAATCAAACACCTTCCATCACCCAGGACAGCACGAGTCCAGGGTATGAAGATGGTGCCTCTCCCAGTGGCTTGACCACTGAAGATGGCGCCTCTCCCAGTGGCTTGACCACTGAAGATGGCGCCTCTCCCAGTGGCTTGACCACTGAAGATGGTGCCTCTCCCAGTAGCTTGACCACTGAAGATGGCGCCTCGCCCAGTAGCTTGACCACTCAAGATGGTGCCTCGCCCAGTGGCTTGACCACTGAAGATGGTGCCTCGCCCAGTGGCTTGACCACTGAAGATGGTGCCTCGCCCAGTAGCTTGACCACTAAGGTATGAATGTTAAAGCTCTGGAAAACAAGCAAATTGCTGATGTTGTTACAACCAGATTTTGCACAAGCATGTGACTATGGATGACGTCATGGCACATATAGACGTGTTTTGTCTGTTACTGCCAGTGTCAGTACCGTGGTTCGTTCGTACAATATTTTTCGTTCCACCATATTGTCCATCCTGGCTTGCTTGCTTGCTTGCTTGCTTCACTTTCTAAGGTAAGGCAGCAGAGTTGACCATCATACGTCCCGTGCCTCCACGCTGCTTGTGAAGTGCTTCTGAATTGTTTCTAAACTAGTGATTCTCCTTAGTCTTGCTAGTGACCACATGGCACAAGTCCATCTCCAACTTAACACAAATATCTTTATACATTGTGGTGAGAGGGGGAGAACTCTCTCTCTCTCTCTCTCTCTCTCTCTCTCTCTCTCTCTCTCTCTCTCTCTCTCTCTCTCTCTCTCTCATATATATATATGCTGGCGTTCCCCCTCCCAAGAGTTCATAAATAGTAATGATGGGTCAATTCTTCGATATGGAAATTTGGGAGAGAGAGAGAGAGAGAGAGAGAGAGAGAGAGAGAGAGAGAGAGAGAGAGAGAGAGAGAGAGAGAGAGAGAGAGAGAGAGAGAGCAGGGGGGCTTTGAGTGATTGGTCACCGTCCTCATCTGATCACGACGCCCCTCCCACCCCCATCCCCCTCCCCCCCTCCCCTGCGTCACTTCATTATGTTCTGCGGGCAAGAGGGGCGTGTAACGTGTACGTGTCTAAAAAAAAAAGGGGGGTGGAGGTGGGGGGGGTTGTAGGAGGTTATTACAGCAACAACTGGTCATAAGGAAAACTCATTAATCGTAAAATATATATATATATATATATATATATATATATATATATATATATATATATATATATATATATATATATTTGGTCGCCGTTTTCCTGCGTTAGTACGGTAATGCCAGGAATGATAATTATAATGATAATAATAATAAATTATCATAATAATAATGATAATGATAATGATCTTTACGTACAAAAACTCTGGTTTTGTATCAAGTGTCAGGTGTGTGGGAGGCGAGTCATCTTCACTACTGCCATCATCACTACGAGGCGGACGTGCTGCACCCTTCATCATGTGTCACTCCCTCTACATCACCTGTCAACCCCTCCATCACTACATCACCCGTCAACCCCTCCATCACTACATCATTTGTCACACCACTGCCTCGTCCATCACGCCCTCCTTCAAGTACCCCATCACCTACTGTCACCCCGTCGTCCATCACCCTAGGTAGACGCCATGGTGTGTGGTGGCAGGTCTCCCTGGGATGGATTTTCATATTTTCTTATATAATATTGTCAGAGAAAATGGAGGAAGGGTGGGAGAAGTTAAGGTAACTTTTGAAACGAAGGAAAGAGTATGATATTATAGAGGTGTGTGTGTGGGGGGGGGGGGGGGGGGTTGTATAATGTGTAGACCACCCGCCCCAGGCGGCTTCCCCCCAATTCACGGACCCCCAACCCTACACTGACCACCAGGTTCATTATCAAACTTAGAGAGAGAGAGAGAGAGAGAGAGAGAGAGAGAGAGAGAGAGAGAGAGAGAGAGAGAGAGAGAGAGCTCTGTTCTGTGGTGGTCGGGTCACCATGAGTGTAATGTTGTGGTTTGGGAAAGTGACTCGTATTAGTTATTCTGGTAATGATATTGACACAGTTAGTGGTGATGGTGTGGTTGTGGTTGTGATAATTGTGGTTGTGGTGGTTGAAGTACGAAGTGGTTGTGGCGCCTGTTCTCGTGTGGGTGATAATATATATATATATATAATCTTTATAGTCATGATCTTTATTTACATATTTCTAATAATCATGATGTGAATTTGCCAAGTGAAAGACAAATGACATTTTGGCTTAACACCACCACCATGATCTCGACTGCAGCCTTGTGTACGTGTCTATTTATCTCTAGTTTGAAAGGTTATACAAGAGAGACTCGTGTGAAACAGTCCGAAAACAAGAACCATTTCTGCTCTCTCTCTCTCTCTCTCTCTCTCTCTCTCTCTCTCTCTCTCTCTCTCTCTCTCTCTCTCTCTCTCTCTCTCAACCATTAATAATTATTGTCACTCAATATCACATCAGATTATTATACTAATTCGTAAAGAAAATAATCCAGACAAAGTACGATGATGATAGAGGAAGAATGAAGTTACGTACAGGGTAGAGGGCAAGAGGCACAACTTTTAATGAAGCGACAGACAACAGCAGGAGGCAGCAGGTCCCGGGTCCTCCCTCTTACGAGGAACCAAACTACCGGAACAAGACATCCTAACGATCCCCGGCCCAGACACCCAGTCTCGACCAGGGAGGCGAGACTCTGGCCACCCGGCGCCACACGGGCCACACCTTGTCCTGGGATGGGAGGTATAGAGAGAGAGAGAGAGAGAGAGAGAGAGAGAGAGAGAGAGAGAGAGAGAGAGAGAGAGAGAGAGAGAGAGAATGCTATAAGCATCTAAATACCCCACACAATGCATTTGTCTCCGACTTAGGAGGCTGGGATCGCTTCCTTTATGGTAACACCTGGTGCACAATATAATCCCCCCACCATTTCCTCCCTCCTTCCCCCTATTCCACCCCACCACCACCATTATCTGTTCCGCCCATCTTATGATTCTTGCCCCCCGGCTACTGTGGTCCTCTGGGGCTGGCAGGGTCGTCAACAGACCCCATGATGTATATACATACCTCCACCGAACCATTGTATGGGACGCACAACAAAGATAAACAAATAAAACAATCACAACAACAGCTTTACCTCCGAGATAACATATTGATATTCAGACAAGGAAAGCTACACAGTGGAACACGACGATGGTAAATCATCAGACACTAAAATACGAGACGAATGAATACGGTACAACGCGAGGCTGCTACTGTCTGCAGGCTGGACGCAAGCTCCATGGAGGGAGGCGAGGCTACAGGGCGTCGTCCTCTCCCCAGCACTGTCGTACTCTCCCACATTGAGACTCCCAGGCGTCGTCCTCTCCCCAGCATTGTCATACTCTCCCACACTGAGACTCCCAGGCGTCGTCCTCTCCCCAGCACTGTCGTACTCTCCCACACTGAGACTCCCAGGCGTCGTCCTCTCCCCAGCACTGTCGTACTCTCCCACATTGAGACTCCCAGGCGTCGTCCTCTCCCCAGCATTGTCATACTCTCCCACACTGAGACTCCCAGGCGTCGTCCTCTCCCCAACACTGTCGTACTCTCCCACACTGAGACTCCCAGGCGTCGTCCTCTCCCCTGCACTGTCGTACTCTCCCACACTGAGACTCCCAGGCGTCGTCCTCTCCCCAACACTGTCGTACTCTCCCACACTGAGACTCCCAGGCGTCGTCCTCTCCCCTGCACTGTCGTACTCTCCCACACTGAGACACCCAGGCGTCGTCCTCTCCCCAACACTGTCGTACTCTCCCACACTGAGACTCCCAGGCGTCGTCCTCTCCCCAACACTGTCATACTCTCCCACACTGCGACTCCCAGTCATGTGACCCTAGTGTACCGCAAGGGTTACATGCCGAGTGCAGACTCATCCACTTTTATGATATAATCATCCAAGAGGAGTTCAGTGACTGCAAGAACCTCCTGTTAAATCACACGAGATAACAGGTTAAGACGATATACTTTAGTGCAGCAGAAGACACGAAGAGGAGATTCAGACCACAGAATAAGTGGAGAGATGTAGAGAGTGAACTCATTACGGTTATAGACATTGCAAGATCAAGATGGTGTAGATATGAGTGAGGATCGAATATAATGATAGCATTCTGTATATGATTCTGGTACGAGTGGAGGCTTTGATCTCTGTTCAAGCATCAGGAAATTGAAATGAAAAAGTAAGACACGTTTTTATAAGTGTGGGAGTCCATGTATAACATAGTGGTCTTGGGTTGATAACATGTGGGTCTGATGGTTGATGCTGACTGGATCCCACGATGCTGGGAATGTGGAAGCACATGATAAGGACAGATAACAGGGAAGCAGGGTTGAATCCGCTATAAAACTAAGCCTGACACAGGTAGAGAAGCAGGATAGTAAAGCAGAGGGCGCCTCACCGCCCATCTCTCCCTCTGTCTCAACAGCCGGCGGGAAAAGACGAGAAAAGAACACCATGTACGAGGAGTGTATTGTAGTTGTGATAATATGTTGTAGTTGTGATAATATAACCATGTGTGGTTGGCAGTTACAAAGTTTCCGACCAGTTTGCCGATCACGGCACTGTGGCTGAATTTTGAGAAAAGAAAGACATAACTAGAAGATAAAGGATGGTTGATGATTAAGGTTAATTACTGATAATATATATCAATAAAGTGCAGGGAAGACATTAATGGTCTTTCCATCTACAACATCTGGAGGTAGTTTAAAACGTTCCAACACTCCGGAAAAGACTTCTGCCACGTTGCTTGTACATTTCCTGCCTTATATCTTGACACCATTATATATATGGTCGCTGATCCTCTGCCTCATTTAAAACATTTCCGTATATTATGTTGCCTGAAGTCTATAGTATCTAAAAAAAAAAACTATCAGATCTCCTCCGAATGCGCTTTGAGAAAATGATTACTTTAGGTCCAAGAGTCTTTCCTCGTAAGACTTATTTCTAAGTGAAGAAATTAGTTTGGTTTGTCTTCTTTGCATTCGTGCGAGTATTTCTTCTGGTCTGGTTTGGTGACCATTAACTGAATGGGATATTCCGAATAAGGCCTGACCAGGGCCTTATAAATGGTGGGTTTTGCATCTTTTGTTTCGTAATTTACAGTTGCATGTATGAGCGCCTGCATTCTGTCGGCTGCATTGTAGGCATCTTGGCATTATTTACCATCTTCAAGGTTAGTATTGATAATTTCTTCACGGTTCTTTCTTTCTTGTACTTCTATTAATTGCTTACTAAGCATCTGCATTTCTTTCCATCAAAGTGATTATTTTACATTAGTGGTTGTTGAAGTCCGTTTTCCATGTCTCTGACTATTCCAACATTTCTCTAAATTCCTATCAATTTTCATTTGGTACAACTTTGAATGAGATATATTTCCTAATTTCACTTCATCGACAAAATTTTGAAAATGTATCGTTGATTTCTGTCTCTAAATCACTGATGTACATGATGAGAAGTACAGGTGCCAGGACTGCGCCTTGAGGTACCCCGTTCGTCACATAAGCCAGTCACCTATTCACGTGCAGATCGATCTTTTATGAGGTTTGATTTCATACAAAAACCTTGTTTCTGGTAATTTCTGCACGTCCAAGTGTATAGCATCAGAGGGCATTAAGGAATCCTATTTATTATGTGCATAAAACAAAAGAATAGATGAACACACAAGACAGATATAATAATAACTCCCACGAAGGAAAATATTTCCTTGGATGTTGTGGAAAGATTTTACCCATTTTTGTTCTTGTGCTTAAGTTTGGATGACCGAACCTAACCGAATCTCTAAGGTAGCTCCATGCTATAGTCACATTTCAGGTTACATGATTATAGCCATATAGAAGTTCCCCAATTTCATTTTAAATTAGTGATATGGTTACGCCCTATGCACATCAGAAAATGGGAAAGGTCTATATTTCCTCTTTACCAGTTTCCTATTTGGTTCTAGTAATCTGAAACAACCACACAAGTTTGCTATTTCCAGCAGTAACCTACGACACTGATATATACCTTATCAAAATATCCCAGATCAGCCATACTATACTGATATAGCTAGGTTACTGTTAACCTGTCTATATGACCCATATAGCAGTAACGTTATATCATCCACTGTAGCCTCAATCAGTCAGTTATGCAGAGCAGTCAGGCAGTTTTCTGCTCTATTCCTGACCTAACCATCTGCTCAGCTGACTTATCATAGCAATGTAGCAACCTGTTAGTTCAGTCATACCTTACTAAGTCTATCGAAGCCAAGCCACACCTGTAGCCGTGAGCATCCTTTGCCAAGTCTTCAAGCCCAAATTAGCATTAGCCAACCCAGCCTCTAACATATATGGTCAGGGTTCCACAAGACTGACTTGTTCCCAGTACAGTCATTACGCGGCCAGAGTCATTACCAAAGTATCAATTTATTGGTTACTGGCGCATGGCCATGATAATTCTACGTCGAAGTGGACAAAGTGGTAATTACACAGTGGGACGAGTCGCCGGTAATTGTCGCAAAGAATGGCAATACTCCATTAGTAGATGCCAGATTTACCTGATGTTACGATTATTATCATTATATTTAGCATGGCTTTAATACCCTTGTGTGTGTGTGTGTGTGTGTGTGTGTCCACCTGCCTCAGATTATACGGCGCGTTTAAAGTCGCCTTTGTTGTGGCCACGTCATCGTCAGTTGTGACAGATCACAATCTCGTCGAAGAAGTTTTTGCTTCGCAGGAGTCCCTCCTGTCCCAGCTGCTGAGTGTAACGCGCTCTTGGAGCTGCAGGAGCCCCAGGAAATGGGGCCCATGGGCATGTTTTTTGATAAGCTGGAGGCTCCAGTCACAGACAAAGGTCCACATCAAGGCCGGACCTTAACTGACAGATATAGAGAGAGGGTTAATAAGATGGGGAAAGAAAGATGTAAGGCTAAGAATTTTGGAGGGGGATGAAAATCTGTGTATTACCAAGTGTCAGGACATAGTTGTTGGGGAAGACATGAGAGGGTAGAGAGTGGCACAGGCGAGCTGTAGGGGAATAAAAAGCGACCACATAGCAATCACGACGCAGCAGTTGCCGAGTATTGTGTGGTCTAGCTAGTGGTGGGGGGCACACAAGCAGCCAGCTCTCGGGAGCAAAAACCATAATTATACCTATAGAAAAGGGAAAGTGAACCAACACTGCGATGCAGGGCAAGTGGGTCAAGTTTTGAAGAGTTATAGCTAGAGCCTCCCCAGGTGTGAGGCCAGTACTCCACACAGGACGGATCAAACCTTTATATAAAAGAAAAAAAGAAAACTTCAAAAAGAAAGAAAATTTAGCATCTAAACACGGCTCTCAGTTTCCCTTCAAGGCTGTGTCATCTGTTCTTGACACAACCTCGCTCACGCAGGAAATGGCTGGCTATATGTGTATATATATATTATATATATATATATATATATATATATATATATATATATATATATATATATATATATATAGGTGTTATTACATGACAGCTAAAGACTGAGTGTGAACGAATGGTGCCTTTGTTGTCTTTTCCTAGCGCTACCTCGCACACATGAGGGGGGAGGGGGTTGTTATTCCATATGTGGCGAGGTGGCGATGGGAATGAATAAAGGCAGACAGTATGAATTATGTACATGTGTATATATGTATATGTCTTGTGTGTGTATCTATATGTGTACATTGAGATGTATAGGTATGTATATGTGCGTGTGTGGTCGTGTATGTTATTCCATATGTGGCGAGGTGGCGATGGGAATGAATAAAGGCAGACAGTATGAATTATGTACATGTGTATATATGTATATGTCTTGTGTGTGTATCTATATGTGTACATTGAGATGTATAGGTATGTATATGTGCGTGTGTGGTCGTGTATGTATATACATGTGTATGTGGGTGGGTTGGGCCATTCTTTCGTCTGTTTCCTTGCGCTACCTCGCTAACGCGGGAGACAGCGACAAAGCAAAATAATAAAATAAATAAATAAATAAATAAATATATATATATATATATATATATATATATATATATATATACAGAGGGAGCTGTGGTTTCGGTGCAATGCACACGACGCCAGAGAATGGGTGTGAGCGGATGCGGGCCTTTCTTTGTCTGTTCCTGTAGCTATCTCGCTGACGCAGGATACAGCGATCAAGCATATATATATATATATATATATATATATATATATATATATATATATATATATATATATATATATAACATTTGTGGTAAATAATAAGTATTATCAGGATTCGTCTGCTACTGAATGATTCATCGTCGCAGGTCCTTCGAGGTATTGCCTCTCCAGCATTATATTTCCAGTCTTTCCGTAACGTTATTTGTTTTTGGTTTTACACGTTTAAAGTTCAGCATTTAATTACATATGTCCTCCTCGGGATATGCAAGCTGTTAGGATTCGGTGTTTGCATGGACGAGGCCCCGACTGCCGTACGACAGTTTTACCCAGGTAGTTTGTGACAGACAGTTCAACGTATGAACGAACAGAACGCAGGTGTTACTTCCTGCCCTCACGCACAATTGCTTTCCTTGGGAGAAATTTCAAAGAACTTCGCCCTATGTCAGATACTGCCAGGGATGTCATTGTGGTGTATACCGTCCAAAGGCGTCTCCTGTCTTGTGGAAAATATTCATTTCAACGTTATAATTCTGCCTTTATGTTCGTCAAAGCACATCTCGATGCTCCTCTACTTCTTGGCCTTATTCATGAAACCATTCTTCCTTCTTGATCAACCTCATCTTCCACATCTGAGGCTAGGTTTACCCACGTAACTTCTTCTTCACTTTAAATTTCACAGAAGTTCCCACCACAATGTCTTGAGTTACTGAACCCCAGATCATGACCTCTGCCACCAGACGAATTGTTGTGGTCTGTGTAGTTTTCACGATTGTATCTCACCTTCAAACCTTACCTGATCACATCTGCTCTTTATTACATCCTTGATTACCCCCATTATCAACATTACATGGTCTCTTTTCCCACCCGTTATATCGTGGATGATATTCTCAATATCCATCCTTGTATGGGTGAGGATAAGATCTGGTATTGATGGAATATCACAGTCCATCTCGGTGATATGCTGGTACAGGAAAGTTCCCCCGATATACTTTCTCAAACCTCGTGTGTTATCATGGTCATCCCAAACCTCCAGGTCTTCTCATTCTGATGAAACTGAATCCATCATTATTTGGGCTTAACCATCAATGAAAAATGTGTATTGTACTGCTGTGTGTGTGTGTGTGTGTGTGTGTGTGTGTGTGTGTGTGTGTGTGTGTATAAACTCCATCAATCTACAGCCATTATCTCAACTTCTTCATTAAACTGAGAAATTCTCGTCATTTAATTTAACGTTATTCCGTAAATTCTTTTTCTTCAACGTCATCACCCTCTAAATTCTGTCAAAAAATTAAACTAAAACCTCTAAATTCCATCAATCAAACTCGCGTACATAAACTTTAAACTCTGTCATTTTAACGCGAACTTTTAAATTCCGCCAATATAACTATGCCATTTAACTGCGCTGCTCATTCCCGGGCTGGCATTTAAACCTATTCATACTATCCCCCTTTAAACTCTGCCTTTACCAGGCTCTCATTCATGCGTCCTCCTCTCCCTACCAGCTAGCTATCCTCCCTCCCATTCCCATCCATCGCTCCAGCTGCCTTCCCTCGTGACTACGTCATTTTCCTTCTAGATTTTTATTTATTTGCTTGTATATTTTTTTTGCGAAAGCATCTCCCCCCCCCCCATCCCCAGTCCCTCTCTTTCTATGCCGAGTCTCCTCCTGTGCCTCTCTCCCACTAGTTCTTAAACCACCTTCTTTCCCTTCTTACTGTCAGGCTACCTTACCCTCCCCCAACCCACGAAGCTACTAAGCAATTCTCTCTCTCTCTCTCTCTCTCTCTCTCTCTCTCTCTCTCTCTCTCTCTCTCTCTCTCTCTCTCTCCCATCTGCTATGCTACTATCTCGTCTCCCTTCTTTCTTTTTCTTGGTCACCAAGTCACCCCTCTCTCCCTCCCCCTATCTCTTAGCCTCCTCCCACTCACCGTAAGTTGTTCTAATGACTGTTCAGTCTTCCCCCAACCCCGCCCACCCACCACCAGTGCAGTGAATCACACTCACTCATGACGGTCGGACAATGAGTCATAATAGGATTTCTTCATATCTTAAGTCTGTCGCCAGCCCCCTTGTGAGGGAAGACCGTCTTGTGAGAAGTAAACTCTATATAACCTACAAGTGGAAGCGCTCGAGGATCAAGAACATCGTACTCCCATATAAATCATCGTATGTGTCAAATATCGTACGTCTGTCTTGTAAGGTATCGTATGTGTTGAACTTTCAGCGTCTGAGATGAAGTATTTGTGTTGAATATCCAAGGCCTTTCTACGGAGTATTGCATTTCTTAAGCTGTCATATACCTCTGAACACCACAAAAAAAAAAAAAAAATCGCATGCTGTTAACATGAAATTCTGTATGGGTCATCGTACGCCTTTGCTAAAGAGGATGGTATGAGTTGAAGTATCGAACGCTTTTGATATGAATTTTCGTACGTTAGACTATCGTACTCTTAGGATACAAAGTGTAGTAAAGGTAAACTATCGTACATTTTTGCTAAGTAGTACCTATACTGAGAAGTATGTATCTAACTATCGTACCCCAGTTCAGCGGCGTACAATATTCGACCGTACATTTTATCATATTTGTATTTTTTTTTTTTTTACTACATTGAGACGCTTGGATGATTATTTGAATACGAGAGCAAGTAACTGAAGGTTATGATGTGTGTGTGTGTCGCAGGGTGGGGTGTTCAGATAGGCTAGTGAGGGTCGTTCCCACGCGTGTTGTGTGGTTACCAAGGCTTGTTTGAGACATGGTTAATGTATGTGGTCCTTGGTGTGCCAGTGTGTGGTGTGTGGTGGTGTGTGTGTGTGTGTGTGTGTGTGTGTGTGTACTCTCGCTATAACATACCTCAGAGAACACCAGTTATGGTGCTTGTTATAAAAGTTGTTACCAGCACGAGACCGCCATCCCAACACTAGAGGGAACAGTTCTCCACATGTACACAGCTGTACTCGCGACGTGTGTGTGTGTGTATGTGTGTGTGTGTGTATGTGTGTGTGTGTGTATATGTGTGTGTGTGTGTGTGTGTGTGTGTATGTGTGTGTGTGTGTGTGTGTGTGTGTGTGTGTGTGTGTGTGTTACATGCTGATTCGTCCGTAACATAGCAGTGTGTACTCCAGTTGCAGTGTTCACGGATGGTACCCTCGTAGTGAAGCAGGTACTTCTATGGTACATTAGCCATGACTACCTGTAATTTAAGGTACATGAAGGTACCTGTACCTTATGGTACAGTTAGGTAACTGATGAAAATCATAACAACAGTGAACAGTGAAAGAAGACGCAATCCACTGCTGAACGACTCACAGTCATCAGGCTTATCCGAATGAATCACATGTTCATTGTTGATATAATACGTCGAGTCGAATGACAACATAGCACGGAGGGATTCGAACCCTGACATTGCGTAGCAGGAGGACAAGTGTCATCAAGAGCCACCGCACCGCTTGGAGCTACTTCAGGTTGTTGTTGTTGTCAACACTGGGACATGTGTGTTCCACTCTTCCTTGGGATGTTTGGGATCTGGGCTGTTCTAGCTCCCATCCAACATCGTACATCTCTGGGGGTCTCCTCTTTCCCCGTTCAGGAGCAGCGTCACCGTCTCTGGGGGACTCCGTCCTTCCCTCGTACAGAAGTCTCATTAAAATCTCTGGGGATCTCTAACCCATCCTCCCCATACCGTAGCACAGAAAAATCTCAGTGGAACTCACCCTTCCCTTGTACCTTCTCAGGGTATCCCACCTTTCCCCACGTGCAAGAGTACCACCACCATCATCTCTGGGGACACCATCCCTCCCCACACACAAGGGTCACCACCACTTCCATCTCTGGGGGATCCAGCCTTCCCATGTACAGGAACACTACCACCACCACTGTCATATCTGGGGACCCCACCCTGTCCCACGTACAGGGGTAAAAGTACCACCATATCTGGAGGTCGTGACGACAGTGATTACATTAACAGACACCGTCATCTGGGAGTGTTACGACCTGATATAATTTGGGAGGGTAACGTCCTAATGTAATCTGAGTGTCTGGCCTGGCCTGGTGGTCAGGCTCCCTCTACCACCCTGAGTCTGGAAGCCATCGTTAGGGGCCCTTGAGCACGACGGTACAGCTGCTGAGCACGACGGTACAGCTGCTGAACACGACGGTACAGCTGCTGAGCACGACGGCACAGCTGCTGAGCACGACGGTACAGCTGCTGAACACGACGGTACAGCTGCTGAGCACGACGGTACAGCTGCTGAGCACGACGGCACAATCCCCAAGCACGACAGTACATCTCTTGAGCACGACGGAGGCTGCCCTCTCGGGGTCGGGGGTTAAATAAAGCAGATAAATATATCTTAAACACACGATAACAGCGGACGTAACAAATGTTCCCATTAAGAAAGAAAAAAAAAATACTTCACAAAGTGCTAAGTTCGCACCAGAAACTTTTCGTTCTGTACAAAAAGATTATCTTGAGTGAAAACCGTTTTTTTTCTTCACGAACCCAAACTGAAAAGACGAAGCGAAGCGTCCATCGTAATCATTCAAGTGTCCATTGTTGTGAATGATGTCCTTAAACTTCATGTTTATTTTCCTTTCTGTAAGAAAGCGATATATATATATATATATATATATATATATATATATATATATATATATATATATATATATATATATATATATATATATATATATGCCATTTATTATCAGAGATACCCAAGTTTCGAAGAGATATTTATGACGAAGGCAGATACACACACGCAGACCAGGTGGACGTGGAAAATAGTACCAACGAAAATAGACACCAGCTGTGAAGGTCTGGTCTAGGGTAAGAGAGAGAGAGAGAGAGAGAGAGAGAGAGAGAGAGAGAGAGAGAGAGAGAGAGAGAGAGAGAGAGAGAGAGAGAACGCTTCTTTGTTTACGTCTGTCGTGGACATGCAAGCCGTGGCTATTGTCTATACGACCGAGCCAATTATGTCTATTGTCTGTCGTATGGGTAATTGCGTTTTCTGTACTGACCTTCATACGTACTGTACTTTATTAAAAGATGTTTGTGTACACATCAAATCACTTTTTTCTGTAGTCATTTTGTGTTGAAATTTTACTCTCTTAAATTGCTAATCCAGAGCAGCAAATTATCCAAATCTAATAGAATAAACTTTTCTCTGTGGGAAAACCACTCTTACACCAGCTTAAAGCCAGCACGAAGCTGAGGCCTGTAAGTCTTCGCTCATCTTTCCCTTGTTATCCTGGAGCAAATGAATTAGATTTCAAATTCTCTTACATATGTAAATACGGATTCGAACTGTGTTTTGTGACAGTACCACAACACAACAAATTAGAGGCTTTTCTTCCTTCGAAATTGGTCATATCTACAACTCAGCTCCTGAGACAAACGCAGGCCATTACCAAGCTTAGGACAGTAAGCTTTTCTTATCAGGAACCAAAGCTTACAGACCTTTTCCTCAGCTAGGGCCGGATGAGCCCTGAAGTCCTCTCTGGAGGGTCCCTGATCTTCCTCACTCAGGGCCAGATGGTCCCTGAGGTCCGTGTGTGGAGGGTCCGTGGACTGGATGAGCATCATAAAGCCACAGAGGCCACCCAGCTCCTGTAGTTCCTCCTCCAGGCAGAGTCTGACCTCCTCCTGTGACTCCTCCTCCAGGCAGAGTCTGACCTCCTCTTCCTCCAGTCAAAGCCAAACTATCAAAAGGATGCAAATTTCGGAAACTACTTTTCCTAAGGTTGCGTTATGAACTGTTAATGTGAAGCAGTACGTAAGATTTTCGTTCATGACGGTGAATATGGTAGATTTATAGAGTTCTGTATCCTATCACCATTATATCATCCGTAGAAGTGTAGGCGGTAAGATCGTAAAATACCGGTAATGACCAGAAAACTGAAGACAATTGCCATCATTACTGTAGTACTTCTGGATTTAAGGGCGTCGAAACAGGAAGTCATCTGCGTAAGTGGATCTTAAGGACTTAATCACACTATATAAAATGCATCTAATTCTCGTTTAAGAGACTGGAACTCCTGTGTTACGTTTGTGTCAACTCATTCTGGCGTCCGTTTCTGAGCAGTGCGATAAATCGCCTCCGAGCAGATGATAGTGGCCAGTGCAGTGTTCGCTGGGGCCCCTCACCACAATACGGACTTAGTCATGCCGTTTAAAATGCTTCACTCAGGTTATCACACAAGATCATCAACATGAAACTTTACAGTGAGAGTAACAGCACACCGTCCCGTGCTGTCAGTTTCATCTTGTTAATAGTTTCATGTTATTGTTGTCACTCAAGCATTTTTTGTTTTTTGTTTCTATGTCACAGGATCGAAAGAAGAAGTATTTATTTCCTTTTAAATGCTCACTTTCTTGTCTCTATCGACATTTGAACTATTTCATCCAGCATTCGAAATCTCTTACTTGGATATTTTGCTGACAATAAAACACTTAGGTTTAACATGAAGTGTTCTACCCAACGAGTTAACCAAACATTCTTAACACACCAATTAACTATAATCCTCGCGATCTTTTACTGTCAAAAAGGTAAGTTTGTAAGGACCAAAGTTTGTATGCCATTGTTAAGATGTGCCGGGACCCAGGTACGGTGGTTTAATATGAAGAGGGAAAACAGAGAGGAAAAATAATGAAGGGACATAGAGAGAAACAAGAGAGTGGTGGATCACGTGACCCCCGCGTTCTGACCTCTCACTGGAAATTAAGGAGATATAATGATTCGTTTGACTTTGCGATTTATGAACCTCGATCTTATTCTTGATTTACATTTATGATGATTTCAATGTCATTTCAAAGCCATGTAATTCCTGATTTCCCCTCAAGTTATGAGTACAACAGAGCTTACACTCCACAAGGCCTTATCGTTTCTTAATTCCCTTTGTCTCTCAATGACCTAGTTAACCTGACGTCACCATATTACAGAGGCAACAGTGTGCCAAGTGAACGTGACGTTAGATGAGAAGGAATCTGGGGTCAGCATCAGCCAGGGCGACGCATTCATAACATGTCCGGGGATAGACGACCCAGCTAATTATACAGCTTGTTGCTACGGTGACAACACTAGCATCGAGACGCAGGAAGGACCATGGTGTTGTCTTCCTCCCTCGCCCATAGTCGGGATCTTCTACATAGATGACCAGTAAGTGGACCACATCAATTTGCTTCTAATCAACCTAGGGACTCGTCCTCAAAAAACGTTTTTCTATCTAAAGTTAGATTAGGTAAGTTATATTAGGTTAAGTTTGACGAGCTTAGTCTACAGACCCCAGTGTAGTCTATCCTAGTCTATCCCAGGTCAGATAAATGATTGGGGACAAATCTTCATATGATCCTTCATTTCTGCTGGTAATTATCAAGAGGAGAACAGTGAACGTTAAGGAGGATTATATATGTACTATGTACTACCTTAGAACTGTATCATTACATTCCTGTACTACTGGATTTCAGATATGTTTCATCGCAAAACTTCCCTTATCAAATTATGTACAATTTTTCTTCTCTAAAAGTACCATAAAAATAGTCAAGAGTGCATCTTCATGGATATCAAACAATTTTCTACACTATTTTCTTTGAATTGTGCATTTAAATTGCTGAACTCAATTTCCTGATACTCTTCCGTACTGAATGTTCATGAGAGCCACAGACTATGAAACTTTCGTGTATTTAATAACTGGCAATTTGGTTACTTTTCATCACTTAAATAACCATGCAACAATTGGCCTTCTGTGTTAGGAAGAGCGTTATACTACAGTGTACAGCATGACAATTTTTAGCTTCTGTGGCCATGTGCAGCAACATTTCTCGCAGACTGGTCACAGGCCTCTTCGAGATGTCACAAGATAACTTACAAAACGATTTAGAGCATATTACTTATATATTTGATAATCAGAGAGGTGGGAATGGGTGCAGAAGCGAGATAAACCGAGTTTTATGGGATGTCAGAGCTTTCTAGCCATATTGCCCCTGGAACTCCCATAGCAAGTACGTGGTAAACTGTATTCTTAAGGCAAGGATAGAAGGCCAAAACCTGTACTCTTCTCCACAAAATCTCATCTAGTTCAATCCATGAATCTCTCAAAGCGACCAGTATTTTTTTACACAAAATTTAGATCACTGAACTACGGGTAGCAACAGAGTCGAGATAACTAGCAAGTCTAAGGGTATTCTCAACCGTAGTTCGCGTTTAATCTTTGTGTAACTGAAACACTGCGTTGAATGTTGAACTGTCAGTTGCTATTTAGAAAATATTGTATGATACAATTTTTGTAGAAATTTCCTCTGCGTTTCACTTTCAAAACATTCGTTGTTCGCAAGAGTCAAACCATGGGATGAAATTAGAGCCTAACGTGTTGTGCAGGATGCACTTTTGAGGTCGTCGAACCGACCAGCAGGAGGCTGGGCTACACAAATTAGTCAGTTAAAAGGATAATCCCCGACTACTCTTCAGCTGTGAATATATGTATAATGAAACAGGTCTCTCTCTCTCTCTCTCTCTCTCTCTCTCTCTCTCTCTCTCTCTCTCTCTCTCTCTCTCTCTCTCTCTCTCTCTCTTCCCTGAGACACATATTGGTGCACAACTTTCCCAGTCTAGAATGTTGTTACAAAAAACAAAAGAACTTGGTGCCCGCCTGAAATTAAAAGTACGAGCTTCGGAAATACGATCGTATTCAAATACACTGCACCTTGTTCCTAATGTACAGCATATTGCTAATAAATGGCTGAAAAAATGCGAAGTTACCGTCATAATGCTTGGTGATTATTGGGCTAATATCAAAATCATACTATGTACTGGGTATGGTCACCCAGAGCATGAATTTCCATAACATATGGATTCGAGAGTTTGCTTAGACCTAGAAAACCTCCACCAACAACTGACTAACGAATTTAGAGACTGATATAAAAGTTTGTGACTGCAAAATATAAAAAAGTAAATCTAATTTACTCATACCATGTGACCCTGTTGTCTTCTGCATAACCATCATGTTGAATACCATGTTTCATCTAACAGATCCAGTTTATCGTTGGCTTCAGTTATCTTCAGTCTTCTTGGCTGGGGGTTATTTTCATCTCATTCTCACTGGCAAGTTTTGTTTTCAGTATTACTGGCTGGTGTTTTCATTTTTGTTAGCTGCAGTTAACTTCATTCTTATGAGCTGAAGTTCTACTCCTACTGGTTGGGTTTATCTTCATATTGGCCCGATGTTACCTTCAGTCTTTTCGGCTGTGGGTAATCTTCATTCGTACTGTGTAGGATTATCTCTACTCTTACGTTCCGTGGAACGTTTTCATTCGTATTAGTTCTGATTATCTTTGTTCTTTCTGGCTGAGAAACTTTTATTCTTACTGGCTGTGGTCATCATCGCTCGTACTAGCGGGCGTTATCTCCATCTTACTGGCTAAGAATTACCTTTATCCTTACATTTTGGAGTTTCTTCATTCATGCTGGTTGGAGACGATCCTCACTGCTACTGACTTGGGTTAACATAACTCATTCGCTGGTGTCATTGTTTCTCCCTGGCGTGAGGATTGTCACTATCTACATCAGACTGATGTTAGTGATTTTCGAAATCTCTTTTGTCACACCTTGTAACACTGACCGATCCTTTTCTCACTTAATCATACCCTGGCTGACCTTCGTAAGAACTACGTCACACGGCGACTACTACCCTTAATTGTTTTTGAAAGCAATCTGCATTCAGTGACTCTTTTAAGGTGACATATTATCATTATAATAGATGACATCCATGCAATATCAATGCGTGCTTGAGGGTGTTGTAGTGAAAGATGTCATCTGTAGGAATGGGTGAATATAAAGCGCAAAAAAGACATTCAAATATAACTTTTAAATGTTCCATATGACTTTTGTCGCCTGCGGTGCAGCTTCGTTACCTGTTGCCAAGTATCGACGTGTATGTGCAAGTCGTTCCCAGCAGTCATAGCCTTTCTCATTTTCGTATCATTTTTCTTTATGAAGGATGATACCAATCGCAACAGATGAATCTACTGGGTTTTGTCCAGTCTGGTCCATTTCCTTATTTCCTCTGCATCCTCTGTCATTTCCTTCACTAGCCGATGGTAAACGCACTGTTTCTCCTCGCTGTAACCACGAACGTACCCAAGTGCGTCTTTTTGAACGTATGGCTCTGCTTCGCTTCGCTACTGCCGTTATATACTGCAGAATCGCAGCCTCTTGAACATTCTTCGGAGCCACCTTTGTTGGTGCAAACATGTGTCCTAGCACATGACCAGCTCGGTGGTTCTTCTGGGACACGTTAAAAAAAAAAAACGAGTTTTGTGAGAGACGACGACCAATGTACACAAAGAAAGTGCTTGTGTGACATCGTCTTAATAGGAGTGAAACAAGAGTAACCAGGTTAAGCTCCAAGTTGAACCATTTTAACTAGGAAGATAACTTACACACAATCACGGTTATCGTGCAGGGTAAACTATATATCCCAACATGGACAGATGACAACAGACAAATGACCACGGATAAAGCGACCCGTAAATGTCTGTCATGCTACGCAGGTGCCAGTAATGTCATTCTACCTCAAAAAGAAGGAATGGTATAAAACCTTTTTTTGCTGGGAAGCTTAGCAAAACTCTCTCTCACGAGATGACATGATAAGTTGTATCTATGAACTTAAAACATTTCTAATTGTCTTTGAATCTAGTCAGTTACAATGAATTGTGCTCTAGTGCTTATGTGATCGGCACGCTGTACGCTTAATCATTATTTGGACAAGCAAATTCGGAGTACCGTCTATCTTCACGTAATAGACTGATAAAGAAACGAAACTATTTCATTTCACATACATGAAAAAAAGTAAAATTATTAGATAATTGAATTATTTACCTGTTCGGATGATCAGACAAGAGTGAGTTCCTTTCTTTCCAAGCTCTGTCGTTTGGTTCCCTCGAATTTTCCTCTCTAGATTTCCTCGAATCATCTTAATGTGTTCTCTAGTTTGGTCATATCACTACGGGTTTGTGTTCTAGGTGTACATGGTAAACCGTACTCACATGTATCCAGTACTTAGAGTGACCATTTTTCTTTAACTGAGGTGTTCCCATAATTCTGTGAATGAAAAGAAATTGAGCAGATATAGTAGGGAGATAAATTAAAAATTGAGCATTTGAAAATCATACAGGTCATCAGTAATGATAATATTCAGTGTTCAAAAGTCACAATAGAGAAATATTGCTTAAAATAATGTTTTTACTAAGGTACAGTGGAAGGTATATTCCAGGGTTCCTGTAGTAACAGGATCCAAGAAGTATTAAGCATTCTAAACCAGTAAATATACTAACCTGTACATTTACATCAATTTTCCACTGATATGTCTTACTAGTGGCTGACTTCAAGATGTAATCATCTAGAGCCGATAAAACTGTGTAGCGACCCCACTGTCACCCCAGAAGAGTCACCTTAATAACGACGCTTTGGCTGGGTGGCAGGTGACAGCATGTGACCGCACCCGACCTAATGACCCCAGGAGAAATGTGTTTGGAGGCCCAACGTGCAGCTGCAACTACAGTATCAATCCATGACAGGCTGACACCCGCACTCGAAGTTCGGCGGTGGCTGATCAAAAGATGCCACTGTAATTACAGATGACCTGACCCTTTCCACGAGAAGAGCCGCTCTCAGTCCACCTACATGGAGGTCAAAGCAGTCAGGCAGTTGACTCACCACTGGACAACAAGTGTAACACTCCGGTACCTGAAGTCTTGGCGCAATGACTCCACACTCAAGTCACACGTAGGGTGTCTTTTCCGTCGAGTTTCATTGTGGTGTCTTGTTTCCGAGGTTCACCTTCGACAGGATTTGCGAGGGACATCGCTTCCGCCCACCGCGAAAAGCAGTTGTCATAACAAGAGATCTACGGCCACACCCGCGGGACTTCTGCAACCCTAGCACATCTCCATGAGCTTCCTGCAACCCAAGCATTAACCAGCAGTCGCTGCACACTCCAGTTGCCTCCTGCAACCCAATCACAAACCGGCAGCCCCAAACACACTAGCAGCCGCGATACGTGCCACACCCAACACCTCCTACAGGAGCTCCACGTAGACTTGCCCTCTGTTGCCTCACCTTGTATGAATTCCCCAATAAAGCACTCTTGTTGTTTAACGTGTTTCCATGCCCCTTATCTCTGATATACCACTCCAATAATCCAACTAGAACTCTCACTTAAAGTGCATTCTTCAGGAACGGCGTTAATATGTGTGTAGTAATGGATATCAAATTTCACATAACACTAGCTCACCACCTCCCAGTTATAGAGCATTTCTTCGTACCATCCACTTTCTTGTTCTTGCATCTTACTACAGTCCACCGTACCCCTGTAGGACTGTTCTTTCTACCATCCACCTCCCCACCATTAGCCTGTTCTTCCTACCGTCCACCTCCCACCAATGGTTCGTTTCTACCATCTACCCGACTATTTGGATGTTATTCCCATCGACCACATCATGACTAGGATGTTCTTTCTGGCTTGCACCACCCAACTACTCATTATAGAGCTGTTCTTCCTACCATCCTCCTTCCACCATACTGTTGGGTTATTCTTTCTACCATCCACCACCTAATGACTGACTGGGTTGTTCTTCCTACCTTCAACTACCACACTACTGGGCTGTTCATTCTACTGTCCACCTTCTCGGTGCTGGGCTGTTCTCTCTATCATCCATTTCCCACCTACTGGCTTGTCAGTCAGATCATAATTGATGTATTCTTGATCCACAGGTTAGCTATGATCATCGCCTTGAGTGTCACAACAATATGCGTCATAATTACCATCATTATCATCATCTGTTGCTTCTGGTCACGCTGTCCTCTCTACACAGCGTGTCGGATACGATACCATCAAGATGACATTATTGCCTACGGTGGGTATCCCCCTGTTATATATGTCTTTTACTATGTTTCAGTTGTTTTTCTTTAATATGAAAAGCAACAGGTTATACTGAATTTGAAAAAAAGTTGAATAGAAATACAAATTACCGTGTTTCCACAGATTGGTACTCATGCCTGATACACTGGAAATTAATATAAGCAGTTTCTCATATCGATAGTCATAGGCTGTGTTTCTAGAAATTCATTTACCTAAATTAGTCTCAACATTTTTCCCACCCAATCTTTAATAAAGGCATTAGAAATTGGTGTATAAATATTCATCAGTATTCTTTTAGTGCCATTCATCGTTTCTTGATGCTCAGCAAGGAAGAAATACATACCCAATATATTGGGTGAATTTTGATGAAACGTTCTTAATGCTTGTAAATGCTAATCATGTTTTACAGAGTATCTCCATAACTTTGGCAACTAATTTATGACAATGAGCCAATCTGTTTCTGGTTTTAAAGTGAATCTGTCATGAAAGTTTTGTGCTTATATTTTTTTCTCACCTCTACAAGATAAAAAATATCATCACAATAACCTTCCTAAGATATGCATTTACAAACCTTTATTTGGTAAAAAATAGAAAAAAAGAATGCAAATTTGAAGAATGGTGCAGGGGGCTGCTTTGATTTCTCTAAAGGTTTGAATGGATACATCAATTCTAGGGCGACTCGCATTCACCAGGTCACGTATTTGTAGGCTGTTGGGTAGGGATTTAGAAATCCCTTCACATCAACATGAAGAAACTTTTGGTTTGATAGGTCTTTGTCTCCAAGAATGTTGTGAGGCCTAAATGTGGAGCATCAGTCATAATGGACAATAATTAAGGCTGTCTTAAGCTTGATGAACAGAGGCTCTTGCAAATACCTGCCTCTCTTTGAATTAACTGAAAAAAAAGTCAGTGCTTGGTAATATCCCAGAAACCTCTTATCAAAGGAATGTGCAATGTTTAGGCAGATATCTCAAAATCAAGTTCACTGGCAACAGAGATGTGAATAGGGAAGGAGGCTTTCAAATGGATACTTTCTGTAGGAGTGGCACTTCTTTACCACCAGAACCAGTGCATTACTCCTGACTTGCTTCTCCACTTCTATACATATGGATAGAGGGAACAGATGCTTTCTTTGCATCAGAATTACTAGAACCAGATTTTTCTTTCTCCCAGTTCATCCTCCGGGCAAAGTTCTCAAAATTACCGGTTTTCAGAGTTTAATTAATAATGCTAGTAGCCCCTAGGTGGAACAAACAACCCTGGTTCCAAATACTACTTCACGTTTGCTATATGACTTGTTTTATTCCTTTGGTTCTTCTAGACAACCTCATCTTTTTTAATGAGCCTTCCCTCAAAGTCCTGGATTCTGGAATTTGCATGTATGAATTGTCTCAAACACTTCCACATATAAAAGTTTGAACAGTGATTGACAGATGACCTTTTACACTATGTTTGTCTCTCTACTAGAGACTCCCAGTTGGTTTGGAAACCATTTCAGGCTCTCTTGACGATTTTAGTGTCTTAGAAGTTTTCACAGTTTTGTGTTTGGAGTTCATTTTTAGCCAGTTTCCTGACAAATACACATGGTGAGTAACACTATTTTCTTTCTATAAAAGTGCCATCAAAGAACCCCTTTCTTAAGGCTGTAATATGAACAGGTCCTGTCTGAGAAAAATTTCCCAAATCTTTGTTTGAGGAGATTAAATGCCTTTCACCTTCAGCATAAGTGGCAAGTTTACAATGTCTTGGACCTATCTCAGTCTGATAATTTTTCTGGTGACTGAACTCCTCAGTGTTTTATGCAAACTCTTTTCATAATAGCTTTGAGCTCTGGAAGGAAAGTTGATGAATTACAAGCCTTATCCATCCCCAGGGATGTTCGTTTTTCATGATGAACTCTTACAGGTGACGGTAAATTGAAACATCAGTTTTTTGGCTAAGAGTGAAACCATTAGATTTTGAAATATTTGTATCATCCATTCTTGGAAGGTTTTATCAAGAGAGTAATACACCACATGTTCATTTAAATCCCTTTGAGATCTTTTAGTTTTCACAAAAGATCACTAAGAGAATCATCTATTTATGCTCTGGAACCTTGATGACCCTTTTGGTGAGAAATATCTCTACATAGACCAAGAAACTCATCTTGACCTAACCTGGGCTTTACCCACAAGCATGTGTTTTTAGGAAAGTGGACTATGTTAGCCTTCCTCAGAAACTTTTTCAAAAGGCAATCAAGAAAAGGGGTCCTTGGTGAAATGGTACCTTAGTTTTTAAGTGGTAGATCTAACCTGTGATTGCATAGACCTAGTGATTCCTCCAATCAGAGATTTAGATTCTAGTATTCAGCCGATTCACTGGTGAAGATATTACATTTTTTTCGGTTTGGTCTGTTAGAAACTTTTTCCTCTAAGCATGCACCTCACATGGGTATACTGTCATTTCATAGGACAACAGAAGAAAAATGTAAGTTTTGAAAGTTGAAAAGATTTTACTCTCAGAGGTTGTGTCTAAAAGCAAATTTTCAGTCTCTTACCCAGCCTGGAGTTCTCCTCCTTAAAAAAAAAAAAAAAGGAAAAAATCTCTATACCATTTTTGGGGCTATCTTGGGTTGGTGTCATGACCTGCAAATTATATGCTCTAATCATGAAGGAATAAGAGGTTTTGTAATGTTGACCTGGTCACAGTCATTCATTAGCTGAAAGCGAGCCTGTAAGTCAAGCAAAAGGATTTAGTGATTCAAGGATTGAATGAAAAGGGTGAACACCTAAGATCATCCTCACCAATATCATTTGGGTTGAAATGATTGAGACCCTGATATTTCCCTGACCCTGACCATTTTGGGTGAATGAGGCATAAGAAAGATGAAAAAGACATTAATCTGAGCTTAGGTAACAATTGTATGTGAAAAATTATAGAAAGAAGGAAGTATGAGCAAAGGCAAAGATTCCAAAGCTTTGCTGTCTAAAGAAAGGAGATATCATAACAGTAAGCTCTCATGGGAAGCAACATCAAATCACAAGGCATGAGTTTGGGTCTTACAGGCTAGGACAAATGGAGGCAGCTCACAAGAGCAAGGATCAAGATAGCAATATCACAGTGAAGGGAAGATGGTTGACATGAGGCGATACCAGGGGAGTTGATAAGATGAAGGTTTCTGATTTCATTTTGCTAAAAGAAATGGAGGAAAAACCACCCCAGATATGAGAACAGTGCTCTTCACTAAAGTAAATAAGACCCAAGTAAAATGAAAATCTTATTTCAAATTTGGGTATCTGAGATGGCCATGAATCATACATATAACTCTGTGTTGTGGTTGATGTTGCTGATCATTATGCAGTCATGGGATGCCTGAGGTTGATCCCACACCATTTCAAATACTGGTCATGGTAGCTAATCCAGAATCAATGCAGTTGTACACCATCCCCTAGGGGTTGGAAATAGTATGGTCCTGGCCTGCCAAGTTTTTAGAAAGGTCCTGGGCAACACCAGGACTCTTTCATAGAAATTGGTCCTAGGGTAGTGATTGATAATGTTTTTTCTGATACATATTCACCATTTCTCATGTTAGTGAGGTAGCATCAAAAACAGATAGCTGAGCCTTGGAGGGAAAATCCTCAATTGGCCCCTTGCTCTTATCCCTTTTGGTCGCCTTCTATGACACACAGGGAATACATGGGAAGTATTCTTTCTCCCCTATACCCAGGGATATAATATATATCTTTTTTCTTTTTTTTTTTTTGCTTTGTTGCTGTCTCCCACGTTTGCGAGGTAGCGCAAGGAAACAGATGAAAGAAATGGCCCAACCCACCCCCATACACAATGTATATACATACACGTCCACACACGCAAATATACATACCTATACATCTCAATGTACACATATATATACACACACAGACACATACATATATACCCATGCACACAATTCACACTGTCTGCCTTTATTCATTCCCATCGCCACCTCGCCACACATGGAATACCATCCCCCTCCCCCTCATGTGTGCGAGGTAGCACTAGGAAAAGACAACAAAGGCCCCATTCGTTCACACTCAGTCTCTAGCTGTCATGCAATAATGCCCGAAACCACAGCTCCATTTCCACATCCAGGCCCCACACAACTTTCCATGGTTTACCCCAGACGCTTCACATGCCCTCATTCAATCCACTGACAGCACGTCAACCCCGGTATACCACATCGATCCAATTCACTCTATTCCTTGCCCGCCTTTCACCCTCCTGCATGTTCAGGCCCCGATCACACAAAATCTTTTTCACTCCATCTTTCCAGCTCCAATTTGGTCTCCCACTTCTCCTTGTTCCCTCCACCTCCGACACATATATCCTCTTGGTCAATCTTTCCTCACTCATTCTCTCCATGTGCCCAAACCATTTCAAAACACCCGCTTCTGCTCTCTCAACTACACTCTTTTTATTTCCACACATCTCTCTTACCCTTACATTACTTACTCGATCAAACCACCTCACACCACACATTGTCCTCAAACATCTCATTTCCAGCACATCCACCCTCCTGTGCACAACTCTATCCATAGCCCACGCCTCGCAACCATACAACATTGTTGGAACCACTATTCCTTCAAACATACCCATTTTTGCTTTCCGAGATAATGTTCTCGACTTCCACACATTCTTCAAGGCTCCCAGGATTTTCGCCCCCTCCCCCACCCTATGATTCACTTCCGCTTCCATGGTTCCATCCGCTGCCAGGTCCACTCCCAGATATCTAAAACACTTTACTTCCTCCAGTTTTTCTCCATTCAAACTTATCTCCCAATTGACTTGACCCTCAACCCTACTGTACCTAATAACCTTGCTCTAATATATATTGGGGATGAGAGAGCTTGGGAAGTGAGTCAGTTGTTGTTCGCTGATGATACAGCGCTGGTGGCTGATTCATGTGAGAAACTGCAGAAGCTGGTGACTGAGTTTGGTAAAGTGTGTGGAAGAAGAAAGTTGAGAGTAAATGTGAATAAGAGCAAGGTTATTAGGTACAGTAGGGGTGAGGGTCAAGTCAATTGGGAGGTGAGTTTGAATGGAGAAAAACTGGAGGAAGTGAAGTGTTTTAGATATCTGGGAGTGGACCTGGCAGCGGATGGAACCATGGAAGCGGAAGTGGATCATAGGGTGGGGGAGGGGGCGAAAATTTTGGGAGCCTTGAAAAATGTGTGGAAGTCGAGAACATTATCTCGGAAAGCGAAAATGGGTATGTTTGAGGGAATAGTGGTTCCAACAATGTTGTATGGTTGCGAGGCGTGGGCTATGGATAGAGATGTGCGCAGGAGGATGGATGTGCTGGAAATGAGATGTTTGAGGACAATGTGTGGTGTGAGGTGGTTTGATCGAGTAAGTAACGTAAGGGTAAGAGAGATGTGTGGAAATAAAAAGAGCGTGGTTGAGAGAGCAGAAGAGGGTGTTTTGAAATGGTTTGGGCACATGGAGAGAATGAGTGAGGAGAGATTGACCAAGAGGATATATGTGTCGGAGGTGGAGGGAACGAGGAGAAGAGGGAGACCAAATTGGAGGTGGAAAGATGGAGTGAAAAAGATTTTGTGTGATCGGGGCCTGAACATGCAGGAGGGTGAAAGGAGGGCAAGGAATAGAGTGAATTGGAGTCATGTGGTATACAGGGGTTGACGTGCTGTCAGTGGATTGAATCAAGGCATGTGAAGCGTCTGGGGTAAACCATGGAAAGCTGTGTAGGTATGTATATTTGCGTGTGTGGACGTGTGTATGTACATGTGTATGGGGGGGGGGGGCATTTCTTTCGTCTGTTTCCTTGCGCTACCTCGCAAACGCGGGAGACAGTGACAAAGTATAAAAAAAAAAAAAAAAAAAAAAAAAAAAAAAAAAAGTATATATATATATATATATATATATGTGTGTGTGTGTGTGTGTGTGTGTGTGTTCCTATGAGTCCATGGGGAAAATGAAACACAATAAATTCCCAAGTGCACTTTTGTGTGATAACCACATCATTAGGGGAGAGACAAAAGAGAAATATAACAGACAGTTGATATACAAAGAAGAGACGTAGCTAGGATGCCATTTGGTAAACATGCGATTGTCCAAGACTTGGACAATTGCATGTTTACCAAATGGCAGTCTAGGTACATCTCTTCATTGTATATCGACTGCCTGTCTCCCCTGATGATGTGATCATTACATGAAAGTGCATTATTGTGTTTCATTTTCCCCTTTGACTCTTATGAATATACTTGATCACGCACAAAATTGTGATCCTTTCCAATATATATGTGTGTGTGTGTATAGGTGGGTTGGGCTATTCCTCATCTGTTTCCTTGTGCTACCTCGCTAACATGGGAAACGGCGATTAAGTATAATGAAATTAGATATATATAAATATATATCATAGATGGGATGGCCTCACTTAAGTTGTTTAGTTGCCCATGACCTTATTTTATGTGCAAGTGTGTTATAACTTTGTCATGTAACAAATATGGTCACATTAAATTCAGCATACATGTTTTGACAAACATGGGGAAATCAAATATTGTATAGTGGTTAGATTATCTTTTATGTTGGTGAGATACTCATTTTATTTCACCTTTAATGATGCAATAAAATCACATGTACATATTTGTGTTTATGCTCATTATAAATTTTAATCTCAAGACATTAGCTTTGCTTGATTATGTTGAATTTACAATGAACTTAACATTTGTTTTGCTCATCCAAGGCTGAATTTCAAAGATTGAGCCAAATTGCACATCCCCATGTCCATTTAAATTATGTCCTGAACTTTAGTTTCTGTTCACTTGTTAAACAAAACTATAATAATTCAAATATCACTTATTATCCAGTTTGAAAATGAAACTAATCATGCATCATCCATATGCTGATGTGTATCTACATCCCCAACTTTCAAATCACAAACTTTGCTAAGTCTTGATGGGTGTGAGACAAAAGGTGGAATTACTCATCATTCATTAGCTGAAGTCTGAAGATGGAGCCATATCACAGCCATCTAGACTTTTCTTTTACCATATTACTAAATCAGCCATGGAAGGTCAAGGTATAGAACATTTGGAACTACCCTTGGATTTTCTAGGCTAAAAGCTACAACTTCCTATAAGCTCATATCAAAACCTGACCTCTACCCCCAGAGAGTGATCTGCATATCATCTTACCAATGGGGACCTACTTACTGCTAAGTGAAAAGATGCAACCAGGATAAGGAAACTTGCCAAAGGTTTCACCCCATTTGGGGATCAAACCCAGTTCCTCTCTCACTTGCAAGGCAAGTGTGCCGACTACTAAGCTACAGGTCCCCCTCTTCTCTGTACTTCTTATGTTTGGGTTTAATGCAGTATTATTGTACATGCTTTTCCAGTAATTGTCAATGGTTCACTTAAATCATGTCATATCTTGCTTGGTCTTGCTGATATTGCTTTGCTAAGCTGCCATGGCTAGGCCATTCATGACATTCCACCTAAGAATATACCATTCCTCACTGGCTATTTCTTTGAAGTAGTTTGCATTGTTGAATCCAATGGTTTCATGAATCAAAATTATGAATGTAAGAAGAGTGATATTCCTGTAAAGCTGAAGTTTTTCTAAATTTGGCTTTTCTGTGGTTACCACTTTCCTATTCCTCATGCTTTAAGTAGAAGAGGTAAAGAATGTGTAACAAGTGGCTTAAACTATCCCTTCATTATGCTTTACTTAGTAAAACAGTATATGAAAAAAATATTGCTAGATCCATCTCACCAAATTAGTACAACTGCAAGAATGCTATGTAGCTTATTCTGTTTCTAAGAACTTGGTGCTTACAGAAATCACTTTTAATTGCTGAGATTTATTTGATACCCTAAAGTACTGTAAATTATTAGAATTATGTAAAGACTACTTAGTGGGAAATTTTCATATAGATAATCCAGAAACAAATAGTGATATCTTATAATTAGCCTTAGATCAGGAATTGAAGGAGAAATGCTCATCCCTACTAATATAAGTTACATATGCTTAATGAGACTCTACATAGAATTTTCTCTGTGGGTAGTCATACAAAGTGGTATAATCTTCCTGATAAGAATTTTGCCTTGCATAGGGAAACCAGACAAAAAATTCTTTTACAATCTCTTGAAAAATGCAGGGCTGCTGTGCTTTACTTTTTATATAGCTAACATGGATTTTTTTTTTTTTTTTGACACATAGCATGGCAGACATTTAAGGAATGTTTAGTCTGTTGCTGTTGTCCTTGTTTATTATCAGGAGCCACACTTTGCTCTGTGACTTAAGCTTGGCCACATCTTGAAAAATCTAAATCCAACACTCATTAAAGATTATGCAGTTGCTTCCCAACATCTAAATAACAGAACTCCTTCAGGAGCAGGGCTGCCCTTTCCTTAGCTTTTCTCTTCTCACCAGCCACTGACTTTACTCATAATACATTTCCAAATCTTTCTTTCCCTTTATCTTGGTTCCCTTCACAGCCAAAGCATCCAGGTGTCTTTCCTCAAACATACTACCAATATCTCCTTGTTTCACGTTGGTTACATCCACACATATTTAGACACCCTAGCCTGAGCCTTTGAGGAGGATGAACTCTCCTTGCTTGGCCCCTCCTCTGTTCCTTCTTTCTGAAATTGAAATGAGAATGAGAAGGGGGGATTTCCAGTCCCCCCACTCCTGTCACCTTTACTTGCATCCTATGACACACAGGGAATATAGAAGTAGAATGCTTTTCCCCTACCCAGGAATAATATATGTATATAATCCCTGGGGATAAAGAGGATATACGCGTCAGAGGTGGAGGGAACGAGAAGTGGGAGACCAAATTGGAGGTGGTAAGATGGAGTGAAAAAGATTTTGAGCGATCGGGGCCTGAGCATGCAGGAGGGTGAAAGGCGTGCAAGAAATAGAGTAAATTGGAATGATGTGGTATACTGGGGTCGACATGTCAATGGATTGAACCAGGGCATGTGAAGCATCTGGGGTAAACCATGGAAAGTTTTGTGGGGCCTGGATATGGAGAGGAAGCTGTGGTTTTGGTGCATTATACATGACAGCTGGAGACTGAATGTGAACGAATGTGGCCTTTTTGTCTTTTCCTAGTGCTATCTTGCACGCATGCGGGGGGTGTCATTTCATGTGTGATGGGATGGCGACGGGAATGAATAAAGGCAGCAAGTATAAATTGTGTACATGTGTATATATGTATTTGTCTGTGTATGTATATATATGTATATGTTGAAATGTATAGGTATGTATATGTGCGTGTGTGGATGTGTATATTTATACATGTGAATGTGGGTGGGTTGGGCCATTCTTCCGTCTGTTTCCTTGCGCTACCTTGCTAATGAGGGAGACAGCAAGAAAGTAAAATAGATAAATAAATGAATAAATAAGAATATATGGTGTGAGAGGCAAGTTGTTAGAAGCAGTGAAAAGTTGTTATCGAGGATGTAAGGCATGTGTATGTGTAGGAAGAGAGGAAAGTGATTGGTTCTCAGTGAATGTAGGTTTGCGGCAGGGGTGTGTGATGTCTCCGTGGTTGTTTAATTTATTTATGGATGGGGTTGTTAGGGAGGTGAATGCAAGAGGTTTGGAAAGAGGGGCAAGCATGCAGTCTGTTGGGGATGAGAGAGCTTGGGAAGTGAGTCAGTTGTTGTTCGCTGATGATACAGCGCTGGTGGCTGATTCATGTGAGAAACTGCAGAAGCTGGTGACTAAGTTTGGTAAAGTGTGTGAAAAGAGAAAGCCGAGAGCAAATGTGAATAAGAGCAAGGTTGTTAGGTAAAGTAGGGTTGAGGGACATGTCAGTTGGGAGGTAAGCCTAAATGGAGAAAAACTGGAGGAAGTGAAGTGTTTTACATATCTGGGAGTGGATTTGGTAGAGGATGGAACCATGGAAGCGGAAGTGAATCATAGGGTGGGGGAGGGGGCAAAAGTTCTGGGAGTATTGAAGAATGTCTGGAAGTCGAGAACATCATCTCGGAAAGCAAAAATGGGTATGTTTGAAGGAATAGTGCTTCCAACAATGTTATATGGTTGTGAGGCATGGGCTATGGATAGAGTTGTGCAGAGGAGGGTGGATGTGCTGGAAATGAGATGTTTGAGGACAATATGTGGTGTGAGGTGGTTTGATCGAATAAGTAATAATAGGGTAAGAGAGATATGTGGTAATAAAAAGAGTGTGGTTGAGAGAGCAGAGGAGGGTGTTTTGAAATGGTTTGGTCACATGGAGAGAATGAGTGAGGAAAGATTGACCAAGGGGATATATGTGTTGGAGGTGGAGGGAACGAGGAGAAGGGGGAGACCAAATTGGAGGTGGAAAGATGGAGTGAAAAAGATTTTGAGTGATCGGGGCCTGAACATGCAGGAGGGTGAGAGGCGTGCAAGGAATAGAGTGAATTGGAATGATGTGGTATACTGGGGTCGACGTGCTGTCAATGGGTTGAACCAGGGCATGTGAAGTGTCTGGGGTAAACCATGGAAAGTTCTGTAGGGCCTGGATGTGGAAAGGGAGCTGTGGTTTCAGTGCATTATTACATGACAGCTAGAGACCGAGTGTGAATGAATGTGGCCTTTGTTGTCTTTTTCTAGTGCTACCTCGCGCACATGAGGAGGGAGGGGGTTGTTATTTCATGTGTGGCGGGGTGGCGATGGGAATGAATAAAGGCAGACAGTATGAATTATGTACATGTGTATATATGTATGTGTCTGTGTGTGTATATATATGTATATGTATATTTGCGTGTGTGGACATGTATGTATATACATGTGTATGTATATACATGTTACTGGACTCACCTACATGAGGCTTGACCAAAAGCATACAATCACCTTTGACAAGGTTGTATCATTGGGAGCGCATTCTCGTTAAATAACACATCACTCCAGAGGAGATCAAACTTCCCTGCTATGGGAAGTAACACAGAATTAGGCTGCAGGAGCCTTACAAAGAGGTTCTGAGTAATACTTGGACTTTCTTAGAAAGAGGTCATTGGGTAATTGTACATTGAATTAATAAAAATACAGTATATGATTAAAGAATGTAAGAAAGCGACTGCTGATATTTTAAAGATATTTCTATAACTTCTTCATGAATATCTTTAATGACTGATGATTATGTTAGATGTTAGAGTGGCAAATGCAGGATGTTTGATAATAGGAGGTATGTGGAGTGCGAGAGTTGTGAAGAGACATATGGTGGTGAAAGCCCTGCATAAGATGAAGTATGGTAAAGGTTCTGAGATGGATGGGGTTGCAGTTGAAATTTTCAAGAAAGAGCATGACAGTGTTACCGATTGTTTAGTCAGCATTCAGAGTATGCATCAACCAGTGTGATGTGTATAAGAATTGGAAGAATGCCTGTTTAATGCTACTGCATAAAGGAAAGGCGATAAAAGTGAATGCTTGAATTATGGAGATTTAACTTCGAGTGTACTGTACCTGGCAAGTTGTATGGGAGAGTGGTGACAGTGGGAGGTGGCATACACAGAGCTTCAGACAGGGGAGGAGTAATATGGCTCCAAGAGTGGAGAGTATAGGTAGACAAAGCGTTTCTTTTGAAGTTATGTGAAAAATATTTGGAGATAGAATTCATGTACAAGTTATGTACATGTGTAATGTAATATTGCATGTATATTGTTGCTTCTATGATGTCAGGGTACTATGCTGTGATTGTATGGTCGTCTGCATATGAAGAGACTGAAGAGCTTTAGAGAAAGAACTGCCCCTTGGAGAACTCCATTGTAGAGCTTACCAGTATTAGAGGTGAAGCCTTTTTGAGTGACTGGCTTGACAAACAGCTTTGAAGTTGATCAATCCTTTTTTTCCATTGTTGTGGAGAATGATGTCAAATATCTTTTGTGTGAACGTGTGCCAGGGGACAGTGCTTTGTTGATGTTTGTTCAACTAATGATGTACAGGAATGGGTATATGGTTGGCTGAAGCCATCTAGGATAGGTTGTGTAAGTTTTGTGTTGTAGTTGTATGATTGAGTCTAAGAATCATGCTGAGTAATTAAGATTGCAATATTTTTCTCAATTCTGATTTGGATCAGTATTTTAAAGATTTTGGATACTGAAGACTGAAGTGATAAAAGGTAGTAAGAAGAGGGGAAATTTGCTTCAGGATTCTGTGTGTGAAAAGCCGTGTTTGTTGATGTTATCCCTGACCTGTTGCTAGAGTCCAAAGTAGGAGAATAGTTAAAGAGACAAACTGTCTGCTAAAAAATATCAGAATAGCTTTCAGGTATATGGATAAGTTGATATTTAGCAAGCTGTCCATATCCTAATTATGGCAAAAACTTGAATATGCTCCTCAAATTTGGTCATGAAACACAGTTGACAAAGAAGGCAGCCAGGAGGAGGTCACCAACAATGTTACTATAACTAAGAAAGCTGAGTTACAGGGAAAGGTTAGAGGCTTTGAATTTGCCCACCTTGGAAGAGAGTAGAGTGAGGGGTGACCTATTATAAATTCTAAACCAGATTGATGTCATGGATAGTGAACATTTCTTCAAAAGATGTAGAGATGAAGCAACTGAAAGATGTGGTATTTATTTAAGCAAGAAACCTATTAAAAAAGATGTAGAGAAGCTTTTTTTTATTATTTAAGAGTAATGGATGAATGGACATGATTAAAGCAGGCAACATGTACAGATTTAAGAAGCTGTATGATAGTAGAAAATGTTCAAGAGATGGGGTTCCATAAGTGTAAAACTCCCTACCCATATAGATAGGCAATTAAAAGTAGGTAAACGTTTACCCACTGCACCTTACACCAGAAACCCCTATGTTGACCAATCCTAAAAGGAAGGATGAACAGCTGGATTGGCTGTGAGCCAGCTGCCTTATTCAGGCTGGTCTCCTGGAATCAGTGGGATGCAGTGCTGACCAATGCACTACAAAGGCTTTGTGTCTCACTTTATTGATGTGAATTTGAAAACAGAAAATTAGTGTAATAAAAATGCTATTTCATTCATTGATTTTTTGTCTACAGAAGTAAAAGACTTACCCAAGTTGATGCACAATCCCTAAGAAGTTTTCTTACAACAATATAAACTCTTTTTACCTTTTTGAATAAGGAGCATGAACATCATTATTGGTTTGTAGATGACTTTCTTTTGTTAGAAGTATTTTCATTAATTGTGTGAGAAGAATATTCCCATGAAAGTAAATGGACCATCCACAATATATATTAGGTTGCAGACAGATAATCATTATTGTATTAGCATATTACAGATGCAACAAGCAGGATAGCCTGAAAGTCAGCTAGGGATTTTGCTCATTGAAATCCCCTAGTGTGAAGCCAGAGACTGGCACAACAATGTGCAGTCTATGCAATAATTTCCATGCTTGCCTTTACATGTGTGTATAGGAGTTCTGTATTTATTTCCTAGGTAGTTAAAGTGTTGTATCGCTAAAGTAGTTGAGTGTTCCCATTAACTTTCCTCTTAATAGGACATGCATAGAATATTCAATGAAAAACTTAATCATAATACAGTATTATTTTCATAAATCAGATAATTCAGCAGGTTTCTCATTGATGACTACAGAACCACCACATTATCAATATGGTTATAGTTCAATTGTGCATTTTGAGGGTTTGCTGAAGCAACACTCGTGGGTTTTAACTAAATATTCTAACTTTTAGTGTACTCTTCAAATATTTCTACAAATAAATGAAGTTCAGAACTAAAGACTTAATCTTATGGTATACATTTGAAATATTTCTGCAAGTTGGGAGAATGAAAAGTCTTATAAACAATATATGCTGTTAATGTATTTAATTTACAGCCTCTAAAGATGAAGAAACTGCTGGGCTTAATGATATGCCACCTGAAGAAACAAAAGGAGTCTCCATCTACTCTCCAAATGCTGTGAAGGTGACATTAAAGGATGATGTATAATTACTCCTGCAGCCAAACTTCAGAATGATATGAGGAATATATGATTTTTTAAACCATTTTTTGTAAGTTTTCTTCATATTGTATTGACATATACATATTAAAGAAATGATACTCTTTTTAGGAACTCTGGTCAGATATTCAGTTTATGACAATATTTACATGAGAGATTTTACTGAAATGAAAGAAAATGTATAATTAGGAAAATTATCAATTTTAATATTAGCACAAACTTTTTCTTTTTTACTCCATATATGAATTCCATGGCTGAGCAGTTACAGAACTAGCTTTGGAATTTAAAGACCAAGGGATGAGCTGCCATGGTGGGGTCATCAAGGCAAAGGACTTTATCATATGAACCTCAACTGACCAGGGTGTTAATTGACATTGGCTTATCCAAGAAGATAAACTGTGTCTTCAGGACATACGGATTCCTCACCCTACACAGGCTGATGAAGAGCAGCAATATGACTCCACCTTTACAGTATGTTTTACAGTAAGCCTTTTTTATACCAATTCTTTTTATACTTTGTTATATAGTGAGAAAGGGCTGTTCTTAGTGAGGTCTTAATGGAAATATCTTTCTCATTTGTAACTACACTGTAGGTTTGTAATGTTTACAGTAAAAGGAGTTGGGTGATCTTGAGCTGAAGAAGGCAGCAATCACTATTTTATATATACTGAAAAGTTACAGTGCTTTTCTATTTCTATTATTATATAAAGAATCCTTGAAATGCACATCACTTTACTACCTATACTTTAGGAATATATTTATTTTGTATAAGTACACAAGTTTTATACGATATATGTTCTTTGCGCCTTACTTATGAAGAACATTTTGTACATCACACTGATACCCAAGCAAGTTATATGATAAAAGTATCTCTGGATATACAGATCATAAAGTTACATTTGATGTAATCTAGTACTTGCATATAAAAAGATAAAAGCAACTCTGGTATTTGCTCTTAATACTGTGACTCAGCTGACTGACATTGGATAAGATGACAAGATACAGACTTACTGAGGACTAAAGGAATGATCTATAAACCTGCGGAATATTCATCATTGTAAATTTCTCTCCTTTCTAATGTCTTTTAGCAAAAAGCTTTCAGCATTTCTGATAGACAATATGAATGTACTATAATGAATATTTAATCAATAGGTTGTGCCTATATAAATCAGTTTTGATGGGAACACAAGATTAATATGTGTAGTGAATTAAATTCACCAAGAAGGTGATAATGTTCAGTAACTTTGAATCCAGCTTTCAATTTTTTGTGGGGGAGACGGGAGTAACAAGGGATGAAACTGAAGGCAAAATATTTGTCATGTACTGTGCCAGACACAGTAAACCTACAGAGCTGTTTTAAGCCATTTCAGGCATATGGTTATAGGGAGCAGGAAGCATTTCGCTATTTACTAGTGTGTGCAAAGGCAACAGTGTAAACACCGAACACTTACTATGACTCAATCCACTTATAAGTAATTAAACTTTTGACTTGCTGCAATATAACAACAGCAGAAAGGAGATGATCAAAGACAGAGATTTAGAAAAAGAGTAAATCTGAAGGGTATTATTAGATATGGAAACATGTAAAAGACTATTAATTTACTGCAATATAGATGTTGTCAAAGAGCCAATATTATGGGAAAGGGAGAACCCTTAATTTTTTTCCATATCATAACACTGCAGCTGTACCCAAGATAGTAAAGTTTTTTATTCTGGAGGCTTCTTTGTAAATTTACATATTGAAAAAATATTTAATATTCAATTCTAAGACTACAATGAAAACAATAAGGACACTGCAACAATTAATAAGCAATTTCTTAATGACTTTTCTTAATGTTTTTTTAAAAAATGGTCCTCAGTTACAAGTTTTAGAGTAAATCTAATACTGATAGTAAAAGTGCTTGCAAATTAACTAAAAGATCCATTTAGTTATCATTATGACCAGTTAGCAATGACAGTGATGGAAAACATTATATTTCTATATGTACCTGTATAGTGTTGTCTTTACAAATACTAAAAGATAATGAGGTATTTTCTTTTGAACCATTGGCAAATTGTGTGCAATACTGATATGTTTTACATGTACTGGATTACTGTAATATGTAAAAGATTCAAATAGTAAACAGTGTATATGTTCCTGAAATAAACATTAAACTTCATGTTTGCTTTATGTTTAGATTGTTTATATGTTTAGATAATTTTTTCAGTAAATATATATAAATTACTTTTGTTCATATCTACTCTCAACTCCTTCCTCTCAGACACTCCCAGACTTAAGACACCAGCTTTTGCAGCTTTTCACTTGAATCTGCTACCACTGCCATGTCATCAGCAAACAAATAACAGACTTCCTTCCCAGGCCTTTCCATCCCAGCAGACCATATTCCTACTCCTCTCTCCAAGACCCTTGCATTCACTACCCTCTCCACCCAATCCGTAAACAATGAACAACCAATGTGACATCACACATTCCTGCCACATAGCCTCCTTTATATGGAACCACTCACCCTTTCACCCTACATAATCATACACACACCACTATCTTGATAAATCCTTATTGCTCCTTATAGGTTTTCTCCCACACTGTATATTTGTAACACTTTCCGTAGAGCATCTCTATCACCTCTATTATGTGGTTTCTGGATCCACAAATGCCACATACAATTCCTGTTTCTTGAAGTATTTCTCGCACACACTTGATCGATCTTGTACCACTTCTGAAACCACATTTTCTTTCCCCAATTTGATGTTCTGTGCATGCCACCATGATCTCAATCACCACTCTTCCATACATCCTCTCAACTACACTCAACAAACTTATATTTCTCTAATTCAAACATACTCTTTTATCTCCCTTGCCTTTATACAGTGGCACCTATACAGACATTCTGCCAATGCTCAGTCACCTTACTAATAGGAATACTTATGATACTCTACCTAACCAGTCAATAACACAGTCACTCCCTTTCTTAAGAAAGTTAACTACAATACCATCCACTCCAGTTACTTTACTGCACTTCATCTTATGTAAGGCTTCATAAGATTCCTTTTTTTTTTTTCAACAAACCACTTACCATTAACTTACTTTGCTCACTTCCACTTTCAAGTATCCCTTATCTGCCACCATTTTACTGAACATGTTTAGCAACCTTTCAGCATACACTCCATCTTCTCTTCATCTCATTTCTGCCTTTCACCACTTCTCCATTTCTGCCTTTCACCACTTCTCCATTTGTGCCCTTCACCAATGTTCCCATGTGTTTTCTTATTTTTCTCAACTATCGTCCAAAACATTTTCTCATTCTCCCTGAGGTTTGCTAATACTCATTCATCTCATCTCTGCCCTCTTTTTCAGCCCCTGGACTTTCCTCTCAACCTCTTGCTGCTTTCTCTTGTACATCTCTGAATCACTTACATTTTCTTTTTCTTTAGTAACTTAAGTTCCTCATCCAATCACTACTTTTTCTCACCATTTCACCTGTTTTCTACATGCAGCACACTTCTCTTGCACAATTAAGCAATGCTTTCCTAATCACTTCCTACTTTTCACCCTTTCCCATAGCTTCATTTTATCTCACCTTTTGCTATTCTACATTCGATCACTCCTGTTATCTTTTCGCACAAGCTTCTTTTTTTCAAGATGACTAACTTTCACAATCCTCTTCCCACCCATATCATTTCCTGTTTTCCTAAAGCCTTTACAAACCTTCACCTTCACCATGGCAATGTAGTGCTAGGACCAATTTCTGATGCAGCCTTACCAAAGGTGACTTTAAACTTGCAGTGTAACCTCAAGGAAGTGGAGTCCAGTAACTTTTATATATGTACAAGGATATGTGTTGCCTGGCTTCAGCTGGAAGAGGTTCCACAATGAGTGAAAGTCACCTTTGGTAAGGTTGAATCACAGGCAGTACAGTTTTGACAAAGAACTTATCACTCTAAAAGAAATTACATTTTCCTTCTATTGAAAGTAGTGCAATCTTGATCTGTAGAAGTCTTAAGAGAAGGGTCTTGAATAACACCAGAACTCTTCTATAGAAATTAGTCATGGTGTAATTTTGAATGAATATAAATATACAGAGAGAGAGAGAGAGAGAGAGAGAGAGAGAGAGAGAGAGAGAGAGAGAGAGAGAGAGAGAGAGAGAGAGAGAGAGGCTTTGCACATGCAGGACTTTACAAAAGTAAACTAAACTGTAACATAGCAGTTTTCTTTGCACAGATGCCATTTCAAATGGCCTTAATGATATGACCAGCATATTGAATGAATCTCAAAGCTAACGTTGCTTTTGGTTAGTGAACATTTACATTAGATTTGTCATCCATTTCTAGTGTAACACACAGTTTACTGTTGAGTTCAAATAACAAAAGACTTGGTATATCCTTTCAAAATCTATAAGAGTGCAGCTAAATATGATCTCAAATTTCAATAAGGTAGAAATATTTACAAAGCTGTCAGTTTCCTTTTGTAAGATGGTCTTAAGTGATTACTGATATTTTGCTGTATATAAAAGTGTAAATAGGATTTTATTTAACATTATTCTATGTTATTTTCTAGTCAGTAATATACATACTCATACACTTTAAATGCATTACTCTTCATTTTGGAAATATTCAAAAGACATATCCAATTGAGTAATAAGACATGTATTGTCCCTTACATTGATATTGGTAAAATAAGTTTTTATGAATCTCTTTATATTCTTCAGCATAGCTTTAAGAAAAAATGATGCAGTAAGGTTAAAGCCAAATACTAGAGTATGAGAATCACAAGTTTAAATTTTATTGCTGAAATTTGATATGTCTTATGAATCTTGGTAAAGGTCTCAAATCATTTTCATATGTTATCATTATTTGCACCTTGATGGTCTGATTATAAGATATATGTGAAAGACCAGTTCAAAATTGTAAAATTTTCCATTATCAGTACAGTATTTTCCATTATCAGTACAGTATTTTCCATTATCAGTACAGTATTTGAGAATTACATCTGATTTTCACTATTTCATCCTGAGTGAGGTGACATTCATTTGCTTGGATTCTGTTTGTGAACCTGGTTACCCAGCTTATCTAAAGTAGTACAGCCTCACTAACTTATCCATAAATGTGTACTTAATACATGAAAATTACAACAGTATTTTGCCAAACTGGAAGATGTGTAGAAACCTGCCTTCACCATGGGATCAATGAACTGAGAAAAATATGGAAGAAATAGCTTCTGTAAGTTGTGCTGATCTGCACTGATACTCTTTATACTGTGCTGTGTAAAAAGTGGCACCATTTTTACACTGGTAATCATGGCTGTATTGTATGAATCTTTCCTTGAATAATGGAAGTAATGAATCAGTCGATATGAAATCTGTTAACTTTTCTGTGGAGTTTTAATTATATACATATGATACATAATTTTATCTAGGAGCATTAAAGGTTTTATAGAGTGCATATTCAAGGTTTTATAGAGTGTATGGCTTTAAGGCGAACCTGATGTATCATACATAATGGGGAAATCTCAGCTGTCCTTCAACATAGCACTGTTCAAGTATTTTCTGTATATTAAGAGCTGATGAATGATATGAAATATGGTTTAGTCATCAGATTTCAGTATGAATGGCCATTACATGCAAGTTCAAACTACAGTCATATTGATGATGGCAGATCAGAGAAATTCACTTGCTATAAAGAACTACACCTTACTTTAATGTTTAAGATTAAGGTTTTGTGACTGAAGATTTCTTATGAAATGACTGGTATTGAAACAAAAGAATTTTGAATTTATGCAATTGGATTATTTCTACATTCCTCAAATGATGTGATGAGCTATTATGAGCAGCAAATAAAACTATGTTCATTTCTGTATCTTTATTTACTCATTCATTTTCCTGCTGAAAAATGAAAGGGCCACCTGTGGCTCATCACTGAGTTGGAGTTATGAATTGGCACCAGAATTCATATTCATATGCAGAAACATTTGCAGCCATCAAACACACAAATCTCACCTTTCCATAATATCTCATTTATGACAATATCTCTGATACACAGGATTGGCTAGTATGATGCCTTCTCCTTCCCTCAAATAGCTAAGCCGTGGAATTCTCTTCTTTCTTTTGCCTTTCCTTATTCCTATCAATTTTTCCTCTAAGGGTTAGGTTTATAGACACTTACAGAGTCCTGATTGATTCCTTCTCTTTCGTATTGCTTTTTCTTTCACCCAAGATAGCCTCAATTGGGGCATGCTTTGCCCATGCCATGTTTGACATTATGAAAAACATCAAAGGTGTAGCAGGGTACCGAGAGCAATTGCCTCGCCTTGAGCTATATGGTATACAATGAAAACATAATTCATTAAATCTTTATAAGTAACCTGACCTCTTTAGTAACTTGCTGAAATAAGGATGCCGAGCTAGAAGCACCCCAGATGTGAGAGCATACTCCATACGTATCAGGATTTCTGGTCTTATGTTTCATCAAAACAGGACTACTGGGATATAATTATCCCAGGGCCAATTTCTATGAAAGTTCTCTGGTATTACTATGGCTTTCTTTCCAGAGGCTCCCACAGCCCAAGTCTGTGCAATTTCCTATAGCAGGAAAATGTGAAGTCCTTTAAAGTGAGAATCTCCTTGACTCATTTGCACTCTCAGTGGCAAAGCCTCGCCAATGTTGACTCTTCACTCATGGTGCAACCTCGAGTGAATGTTTATGTAAACTGGATGGCTTTGTCATAGGCAAAATTTGTCACTGCTTTCCTGTTTTGACCATGCAAAACATTTTTATGACAGGCTTGGTGCCAGACCCAAGAACCACGAACCACAAACACTTTACCATTTATGGCAGGATTGTTAAAGCTTTGGAAAAAAAAGAATATGCTGAAGTGATTCATGCAGACTTTGCAAAAGAATTTGACAAATGTGATGGTGTCATAGCACATTAAATGCAAAAGAATGGGGATATCCAGAAAAATAGGATAATGGGCCTATAAACCTAATAGAATACAATATGTAGTTGTAAACCATGCCATCTCCAATGCCCTTCATAGTAAAAGCTCAGTTCCCTAAGGAACTGGACTTGCACCTGTCTTGTTCATCATTCTTATGCCTGACTTTGACAAACATGAGTCACTAAAACCTTAGATATGTGTCTATATAATACCGACTGTTAGCATTAAGCACATCTTTCACTCACCTGGTGCAAAGCCTCATGAATTTATGGAACAAATAAGATAGAATCATATCTCACCTCCATGGAAACCTAGTTCCAAACATAACTGTCTTAGGAGATTTTAAACTACGTTATATTAAACAGAGACAGGCATGAAATAACATTGTAGTGGAAAATACTGACACTGAAAGCAGCTCGGACCAACAGTTACAAAAAAGAAAGTTATTCAGACTATGTCAAAAGTTCTCCCTAAATCAACAACAACAAAACCAGAGGAAGGAACATTCTTAACAATATTCACAAATGATGTGGACCTAATATGTGATATTACCCTCTCAAACACACTATACTCTGTTCATATCCTGAATAAGGTAATAACCAGCTTGGGTGCTAAACCACCTAGTCGTAAGAACACACGAAACAGTAGAGATGTTTTCAGTAACTTCACTTGTAATAGTAAACAAATAGACAGGGAAGATAAGATCAAAGAGACGTCTACAACACAATGAGAAACCCTGCTGAGTACCGAAACAGAGGAAGAATGTGTAAACGACATGACCACTTTGTTGCTCCAAATATGCACCAGACAAGCAAGAAAAAAGCACAAAATGCCTAGGGTAGAAAGAGGAAGACAAGCACTTTACAGGAGGTGAAAAAGAATTGCTGATCTTCTAAAGAAGCTACAGGTTACCCAGCAAAGAAAAGATAACCTATCAAAGGAACTGGCGGACCCAGACCATAAGGTAATAATGCCACATGCAACAGGAAAAGAAGAAAAAGCCATAAATCCAGAGGCACAAATTACTTCTCTAGGTCTTTGGCAATGTAATAATTGATATTGTTTTTCTCTTGATGAATATTCATTTGGTTCTAAAAAAAAAAATCCGGAGGAGGTCTTTTAGCAGTGTGAACATTCATATGGCCTCTCTCCTGTGTGAATAACTGTTTGCAGCACTAAGTGACCCTTGTGGGAGGTCATATGTCCCTATGAACATTCATATGGCTTCTCTCCTGTATGAATAGTCATGTGGTTTACTAAAGTTTTCTCTGTGGAAAGGACTTCTAAGAAAGTGAACATTTATTTGGTTCCTCTCCTGTGTGAATACTAAGATACTGCATTAAGTAGAACTTCATGCGATAGAGCTGCATTGATATTTTAGATGAAGTATTTCATATTCAGACCAACTCTCTCATGATTCCACAACATATCCTTTGCTAGTAATATGAGTATGTGTCTTATTTGATATAAGAGAACTAGTTTCTTTCGTTTGTTGATTATTCAGGCATAAAACCTATCAACTGCTAGGGTTACCAAGGCCGTCAACGTCAAGCTATAACTAACTGAACACTTACACATCATCTTTTGATGTTCAAAATTATTCTAAGACCGTACACGCCCACACTGCATTATACTGACCTTTGTATCTAGCATCATCATTTATAACAAAATTGTTAGAAACGGTTGTTCGATACCAACAGTAACTGCGGCCATCGTGCATTTGCTTGAAGTTTCTTACCCTCATTTCAATTGTATAGCTAGATTAGCAGAAGCACTTCCTAATGAAAATGTAGTTAGAATTGTCATCAAGTGGGGTTTATGCTTTTATCACAAAGAGGATTGAATATACTCATCGCTACACGTAAACAATATTGTTCAAATTTGGTATACAGTGGGTCGCTTGCGTCGAGATCAGTTCTATGTAACCAGGTTACATATAGTCTCTCTAACACTGAGCATAACTTGGCCACCTGCCTTAGGTAAAAGTATCTTCAAAAACTGTAACTGTATGTACTGCTATCGTTGATTATACTGTTAACTAGAGATACACAGGCAAGGGAAGCATATTCCTGTAATTCATGTACAAAGAAACAATATTCTAATGAAATGGGTCATTGAAGAATGCAGATTCTATTGGTATTTACGCTAAATCTTAAGTTATGAAACTCTAAACGTTTCAAAGTAAATATGAAGGTTTTATATGAAAGGAAGTATATGCCAAAGTTTACCAAGCAAAAAAATCAATAAAAGAAAACGTTACTTGCCTTGAACTCATTTTCTTCATTTTTCATATGGGATAACTACTAAAAATGTTTAATTTTGTCAAAGGCTGTCAAACATCAGCGAAATCATTCTTCTTGCAGTAATATTCTACGTCTCATATAATGCTACCTTTAAAAGATTGTTTAAAACGTTCAAATTGCAGTTTGTCTTCTGGTGCTACAGTGTAAAAGCAGAAGAGAACGTGAAACTAGCAACTCATTACAAACTTTCCACAATCATGGACGTGAAAAATCGCCAGCAACAGCCATATGAATATGTAAATTGTTGCAGGGTTTGGGAATTCAAGTTAGAATTTTAATGTTTAATGAGGGAAATTGATTTTAACACAACTCTGAACAACATGGAAGCTTACTTAAATACAGACAGTATGAAAAGTTCTGGATATATTGTTGTTCATACAAACAAGGAATCGATTTTAGAATAAACTTTAACAACAGGTGTACGTATTGTGGTAGGATATGTATTCTATATCTGCCAAAGTACTGATACATTTACCATTACATCCAGCTCGGGGATCTCTTTACCCATGACCAACAAGCAGGACGGTTGGTCAAGAAGTGTGGTGATGTATGTCTTTGTGGGGCTGATTGCAAGACAACTAAACTGGAAACTTTTAATATCATCAGTCTGGGAAATGCATATTCAGTATGACAGATTATGTGATATGTTCACTCACGTTTGTAATGCTTGAGAGGCTATTGAAATGCAAAGAAATGCTCTTATAAGTCTGGGGAATGCAGTTTCAGACGGGTATATGTGATGTTAAGAATGGGATGGGAGGGCGTTTAATTATTGCTTTAGGGTCCTTTCGGTGCGTACGTGTTTGTTACTGTCATATCTGTTGGGGAGGGGATGGGAGGGAGGATATATATATATATATATATATATATATATATATATATATATATATATATATATATATATATATATATATATGTTTCGTTGTATGTGTTGAATGTCTGTGGTTGCTAAGCAGCTAGCGATTGTTCTGAGTGCACCATTTTGTTTACTTTGCAGTTTTATATATTGTTTTGGCATATATATATATATATATATATATATATATATATATATATATATATATATATATATATATACACACACATAATTTGGAATACCTGTGTAAGATCAACTTTTAACCTTCTCGTTTCTAAGCTAAATAGATATAACTTTCAGTTGTCTCAGGATTTGTTCCTCAGTCTGGGAATCATCTTTGAAGGCTCGCCGCTGTACTCTCTTCGTTGTCCCATTTTTTTTTTCTTTTAGGCATGACGACCAAAACTAAACGCAATATGTTCAGGGTGGGGACGCACCAATGCATTGTGATTTATAGGAATTGCTTTCTTATTCTTTTGTCCTAAAGCTCTACCTATGAATTCAGGAATTTTGTTTGTCATTTCACTGCAAATAAACACAATGTTTCGTCTTGCTAAGGGTTCTCAGCTCAATCTTGTTTCTGTTACTTTTAACTGTGTGTTCATCCCTACGCCCCCTTGAAATGCCAACTCTGTTCACTCACGGAAGGATCAATGTTCTTCTTTGCACAGCTTTTACACTAGTCTTCCCTTGGCACCAGTTCTAGTTTACCAGCCGGGATGACTCCAGCTGTGCTGTCCGCATAGCGGAGGTCATCAAGGAATACAACTTCTATCTTTTTCCAAATCTTCATATCATCACTCTTGCTTTGATCGCTCTTCTGCTGCTGCTTGTCGCAGACCATGACATGTTCCTCTTCTCCTGAGTCATTTTGCTTATATTTCTGCTTCCCATGATCGCAAAGTAATTATCTGTAGAGTCAAGTATGCTTTCACCGAGAGAAAGTGTGATGATTTGAGTTAACTGAGTAATGCTTATGGTGTTTAGCTAAAAGCATGGCGTTGACGGACCCTACCTGCTTGTGGATACACCGCCAGTGAAAAGTCAGCTCGGCTAGGCTACGTCGTCGTCTGTTAACGAATGGTATGACAGCGGTGATAGCCTCATCAAGCCTAGGATAATGGAGGTCAATCCTGGTGTGTGGGAGTAAGACTAGCGTGGTACAGAAGTACACAAGTACGACTACAGTGGTTTAGCGGTAAGACCATCCTAGTGTAGGGGTACAACCTGGGTCGTACTGAGGTACAAGTGGTTCAGCGGTAAGACAACTCATCGCACCACGACCACCGGGGTATATCGTTACGACCAGAGGGATATAGCGATACGACCACCTAGGTATAGTGATGCAACCACCATGATTAGCAATACGACCACTGGGATATAGCTCGGGTTATACAGGGTGTTCTGTGCTGTGTTAAAGGTGAAGTTACAACGTTAACTGAGCTTTGATAGACCGAGCAAGGCTGCTGCCCTGCTGTGTTGTGACCATGATACTGGCACCACAACACACCTGCTGTGTTATGACCATGATACTGGCACCACAACACGCCTGCTGTGTTGTGACCATGATACTGGCACCACAACACACCTGCTGTGTTGTGACCATGATACTGGTACCGTAACACACCTGCTGTGTTGTGACCATGATACTGGCACCACAACACACCTGCTGTGTTGTGACCATGATACTGGCACCACAACACGCCTGCTGAGTTGGGTCCATGATACTGGTAACACGCCTGCTATGTTGTGACCATGATACTGGTTGCTTATCATTATACTTCCTCATACGTCATGAATTACGTCAATATATATATATATATATATATATATATATATATATATATATATATATATATATATACATATATATATATATATATATATATATATATATATATATATATATATATATATATATATATATATATATATTGGGCATTACTGTACAGTCACTCATAAAAGTTCGTGGGGGGAGGGGGGGGTTTCCGTGCTTGTGGGTTAATTCAATCAGCCCTTGCTGGCCGACAGGTCTGTGACCACTAGACAACCCACACACGTACATACACTCTGAAACTCTAGGAATTACGTGTGTCTGAAGTTCACATTTCCCTAAGTGGTGTTAGAATAGGTTAGACATGCAGTTATATGCCGCCAATGACTGACAATACAAATTATTACATAGTTATGGTCAGCAATGTTAATACTAAAGATTGATTCAGGCCCAGAAATGTGCCTGGTGTGAGGATCATGCAAGCGTAATATTCATCATAGTTAACACAAGAATTACCGAGATATCTGGTCCTATGTACACTACATAACTGCCATAAGATTTACTCTGGAGTAAGTGAAAACGCAATTACGTCGTGAGGTAGGCTGGTAAAGAGGGGAGCAAGGCGGAGTTCGGGGTCTTGCGAGCTGTCACACTCGCCTCGCCTCGCTTTCAAAGCCTGTTTCCATACACACACACACACACACACACACACACACACACGGACCCACAAGAACTTTTACGGATGGCTGTGCTCCTCCTCTTGCACGGTGCTACAATTCGAGTGGCGAATCAACTTTGTTCAGGTTTGGTCATCGTCGCTGAACTAAAAGGATTATAGTCTCGTTGAAGAGCTCATTTGACAGAAGTTCATTAGTTCCCTGCTACGGATTGTAGCGCAATTTGAAGCTGCAGGAGCCCCTTCAGAGAGTTATATGATAATGATAATAATAATAATAACGTGTTTGTCTTTCCCGTTCTAGCTTGGGGTTTTATGTGGGTGAGACATGGCTAGACGAGGCAGGTGCAGCATGAGCATTGTACTGGTTTGGCCGATGGTTCGTGGGGGTGCAAATCTAGATGTTGGTAGGGATATTTTGCAGAGCCACGTAATCAGGTCAACTGATGTCAACTCTGCCACCGATGGCAGAGTTGTTTACGTAGTTCCGTCGAACTGTTGCATTCAACAAGGCATAATTTATCAGGCCAAGGATAATACAAAAGGCCCCATCATTGTATGTTGCAGACGTCCTGTTACATTGTTGTAACCGCTAAATGCTGTCTACTATTGCAAGAATGCGTTCGGTTCTCCCCGTGGTCGTGAAACTGGGAACTCACAATGAAAAATACATTTTTCCTGGTATTCACCATGTATACCAGAGGCCAGTTTATATGTAGATAATTACATTTTAAATCCTGAATGCAAAAACGAACATCACATCTCTATTGTTTTGCACATAAAAGGAACTTGAATATTAACGTGATCATGGCGTATGTTGTGGTGTTCATTATCAATATGTTAGTGGCCATCACACATCGTTCCGATCACACGGGTCAATATTCATGGAAATACCAATTTACTGCTCGGGTCATGGTGGCAGGTGCTTCCGGCAGCTGAGTATACACAACTGATGTTACAACTCGCTAACATCAACTGTGCTCGACCTACTGTGTTAGGTTAAGTACGACCCTTGAGGAAGAATGGCCTGGCATTTGACATGACCTTCGAGGATCAGAGGCTAAGATATCACACCCAGAGAGTTTGTTCGGTCGAGCTCAATATCCAGCCAAACCTTCCCAACACCTATTCTAAACCTCGTGTCTCTCTCTCTCAAATGAAACATTTTACCTGTTTAAAGTTAAGAGAGTTTTCCTCCAGACTGTCGGCTAGAACGACAAAATGAAACCTTCGTTTCTATATCGTCTTCATCAAGAGGCGATAAAGATCGATACAGAGAATACACACGTTAACACCACCATTCCTATGTTCATTCATTAGGCAAGCGTCCCTTAATTTGTGGGCTCCAGATGTCTTTGGCAAGGACGACGACCAGGTTCCTCTCTTGCCATGCCTGGTTCACAGTCTTACATCTAAGAGCACAGTAAGATGATTTACCCTGAACTGCATCTTACATGTAAGAGATCATTTAGTATGAATATGTCGGCGGACGTCCCCTAATAGAAGCGCTAAGGGTCGTGCTGTTGTGTTCACGCATCGTACCGTGGCGTCCAAGGGTCGTACCGTCATGTTCATGGTTAGTATCGTCGTGCTCAGAGTCTAATCTCGTTCGATTGCAAGCAAAATACAAAGTAGAAATAGCTCATTCCTGAAACATGAACGGTAGCGCAAAATTAGTCGAATATACGCGGAATATTTTTTGTCCTTCATTCTAGACGAATTCTGGTGACAATATCCCGCTAAAACATAACAACAACAACAACAACAACATTCAGTGAAGATAATCAAAAACATGATCGTTTCGGTGGCCGTGGCTCACTCCTGAAGGTTGTTGATGATGATGTGCTGAAGGATACTGAGGTCAGGAGAGTTGCGATGCCACAGTTGGAGTCGTCTGCGTACCTGCAGCGGTGGTGCGTGTCCTCCAGGGCGTCATTGACAAGGATGAGGAAGCAGAGCGGCCCCATCCTAGTGCCCTGTGGTACACCGCACGTTAGGGTTAGTGATGACGCTGTGGCTCCCCTAAAGCGAAGGGTTTGGTGTCGTCCGGTCATGAAGTCCGCCAGCCACCAGACGAGACACCCAGGTAGTCCCAGGTGGACGTCGTGATGATGTTATGAGCGCCACCGAGGTCTTGCGCTCCTCCAGGTTGTGATAAATGAAGTCTAGGAAGATGACAGTGAGTGGTGAAGGACGACTTCATGTTTCCAAACTGCTGAGGGTCTACTGAATCAGCAGTGTCAACATACGTCAGTCAGACACAAAACTCTCACAATTTAGACTGGGGATTTGAGTGATGGCAACAGGTCGTTAACGACACACTTTGGGGTGGTGTGTGTGTGTGTGTGTGTGTGTGTGTGTGTGTGTGTGTGTGTGTGTGATCGTGTTGTAATTTTGGAATTCTCGGTGTGTTCTGGTCCTTGTTATGCTTACCATCGTTATAATTCGCTCGTGTCCAGCATCCACTTCATCCAGTTGACTCATATTTGCGTCCCTTTATTTCATGACAGTAAACACGAGACGGCCTCCTCCTGCTTTGAGTGGCGTCTAGATAATGGCGATAGATTTCCATTAATCTGGGTTTCAAACGGCGCCATATTTAGAAGGTGTGTTAACCTACTTGGCTTGCGAGCCATCATCATGATTCCGATAAAAGCTCCTGACGAACTGAACATCACGACGTACCTCCTCAGTGCTTGGTTAGTCTTGATAAGGCGAGCTGAAGGTGCGTTTGTGTTCCCTGGCTTCGCCACCAGAATTACAGGTTCGGTATTTATTAACCTTTGTATTGTTTTTTTTCTTAGGGATCAACAGGTAATCTATATGTGAACTGAGTCGACTAAGCTGTTGTTCCAGGCTAAGCCGGGTACCAGAGTTCTCTAGCAAACTGTGGGTACGACAGTGACTGCTTTATACAACAAACTCAAGTAACACGTACTAGATTTGTGTTAGAGTTAGGTCGCCTTGGGGAGATGATGCATACTACCACACCTACGTATATGATCACTATCAGTTATACAAACCATACTACCACACCTACGTATATGATCACTATCAGTTATACAAACCATACTACCACACCTACGTATATGATCACTATCAGTTATACAAACCATACTACCACACCTACGTATATGATCACTATCAGTTATACAAACCATACTACCACACCTACGTATATGATCACTATCAGTTATACAAACCATACTACCACACCTACGTATATGCAAGAACAGTTTGACTGCTATTAGTGGCCAATAATCTGTTTACCACTTCACGTCGCTCTACTATGTTGTCTGCACCCTTGCTCCTTCCTCATACAGTGTTACCAGCTCACATGACAAACATACGAGGTACTGCGTGGTCGCGAACTCCTGTGGCCGAGTACACCTCACCTAAAGCGTGACCATATCCAGCCCAACCTTGATTTTAAGCTTATTTTATGATTAGTTAACCAGTCAAAATCTTAACCTCCCAGTTCTGTGCGTTTTCAGCCGAGTGGCTTCCTAATTTCATTATACAGTTATTTATTCTAAACCTGTTCATCAATTTACACACACACACACACACACACACACACACACACACACACACACACACACACGTTTCCTCTTCATGAGTATATGTCAGTCTGTTACCATTTCCATTCTACTTCCCCATCAACAACTTCCACTGATGCTTCCATTTGTTTCCTTGTTTTCTACACAATATCAATCTTCTGAAATATTTTCTTATGCTAAATTTTGCTGATACCTTTCACCCTAACACTCATTAGCTCCCCCACCCCACCTTTTTCAGCCCGTACAACTTTCTCTTCATTTCCTACCTCTTGCTCTTGTTTACATCTCCCAGTCACACACACTCCTTCGCGGTAGGTAACACCGGCACAACCTTTCTCTCTCTTTCGTTAAAAAACTTCACTTGCTCATTCTAGAACTTGCAACGCGTTCTTAAAGCGCTTATATTCCACCTTCCACGTACCATACACCACCTGCACCGAACGGAAACAGACATTCTGGATACAAGAATCTTTGGATGAGTAATGGGTGACGTGTGCTCGAACAAATTTTGAATGTGTGTGTGTGTGTGTGTGTGTGTGTGTGTGTGTGTAATGGAATGTGAAACTCTTTCGTGCATGACAAAATTTAGCGACTTTCTGAAGATTTGATAACATAGATGTAGCATGATATACTCTCATTTGATCTTTTTCCTCGTTTCCTTGTAGGGCATGATGTCAGCATCTTTATGTAAATATTTTTGTATAACAGGACAAATATCTAACATATCAGAACTTCTCTCCTTATTCTGGATGAAATGAACGTCAGTAGTTTCTCCCTGTGTGATGGATAATTTAACCAAATATCCAGTGAGAAAAATGATCCAGATTCATTCTTTTTCTTCAGTCTTTACCATCACTTTCTAAAACCTCATGACGCAGGTTCACGATGCCCCTGGCGAGCGGTCACACTGTAGAGACGTTACAGGAAGAGGAGCTACAGCGTCATGTGGAGATCTTCAAGGGTCACACCACCGGCTTGGTACGCCTCATTCCCGGCAGGTGGTGCCTTCCAGAGTCATACGTTAAGTTCGCCGACGCTTTGTACAATTTTAAGGTACGAATCATTTCTCTTCTTAAAGGCAAAATTGAAGGACTTTCGGGTCCCATTAGTAAGCCTGGCTTCCTCTCTTACTGTGGTGGTAGGTGGATCCGGTCAGCATAAGGTGTTCAGTCTTATATAAAACATAGACTTCTCATTTTCTTCTATATCTCATGGCTAACCTTGGCATGATAGATGGAACAGGCAATATTAGTTGCCTGTTATTGCCTGTATATGTTGCCACGTATAACAAGTCATCTGTTACAATTCAAGTAAGATCCAGATATTCCAGGACGCAATTTTCGCAACATCTTATTGGGAGACTCACTAAAAAATAACTAAGATCATGTAGGTCATCACTAAGCTAAAGTTACTACTGCCTCAGTCTGTATAGGGAATTAAGCTGCATCTATTTGTCTATTCGAAGTTCCGGGAGACAGATGTCATGGTGATAACTTATCCCAAGTGTGGAACGACGTGGATCCAAGAGATCATCTGGACGATGAAGAATAATCCGAACCTGGACAACCCAAAGGCCGCAACTCTGAGCAAACTCCGCGTCCCCTTCTTAGAGTGAGTATAACATTACATGTACTAGTTGTTGGCCTTGACCGAACCTTTACCCAACTGGGGGGGGGGGGGGTCTGAAGACTTCTTGGCTATCAAAAGTTAGATCCCGATGACAGATGACCCTTCTTGTAAACCCCGCAAGATGACTTTCTGACAGGAGCAAACGCACCTCTAAAGTTTATGACTAGCTACAACTTGACTTTAACTTGGAGAATCACGACCTCAAGGATCACTGTATGCCGTCCTCTAGCGAGAGGAGGTCGAAGAAGTCACCTCAAAGTCTCCTTAATAATATGCATAGACAGGTAGACAGGGAAAAAGTGATCATATCACAACACGTATGTTGCAATACAGCAGGAGAGGAAACGGGTCACCTCATAGTCTCCTCCACACATAATACGTGTCTGTCTTTCTTGGTATTAATGTCTTGCATCAACTTTACACTTCATGACTGGTACAAAATGATCACAATTTAGTGCAGGCTCCCTGTTACAGATCCAAGAGTCGGGAGTAAATTGCATTTACGTCACTGTGCAGCTTTTTGGGTAATCTTAAGTGTTCATCTTAAACTATGAACCTTTGATAATGAATGATACTGTACACAACTAGTGTTATCACCATCCACTATAAAACTGGGCAACATGTACTTAACAAATGTGTCATGGGGACGGTGGGAGATCTCAGGCTTATCTAAAAATCAACTTTTGATGATATATAAAGCCTCCGTCATTCTCATGCAAGTCACGTTAATCTTAAGCGTCACGTCAGTCTTAAACAAGTCATGTCAGTCTTAAACAAGTCACGTCAGTCATGATTATACAAGAAGCTCTGACATGTAATTTCTACCTTTTTCTCAATGCATTTGTATGAAACAGGAGAGGATATAATGGGACACAAAACATATTCATCTGACAACACTAAAATTTCTTCCTTCACATTCCACCTCCACCACTCCACGCCCCGCCACCTCCTCCGCGATCCACCACACGTCTACGTTCCACCTTCACTCCTCCAGGAACCACCACACGTCTCCTGCGACCTGCCACACCTGACGTACCTAGCTTCCACCACATCACATATGGGTCACACTTATTCGGATATTAAGGGAGCTAACGGCTCCTCTGCTTACGGTATTTCTTTTTTCCTCTCATTCACTTCAGGATGGACGCGTTGAAAATTTCCAGAAACTCTTCATTACGAGATCACGAGCCGAGGATGTTCGCAACCTTCAAGACGATGTGCCCAGGACGCGATCCTGACGACGGAATCCAACTACAGATGGCAGAGGTGATGCCAGACCCACGCATCCTGAAGTCACACCTTCCCCTCTCTCTCCACAACCCAGACTTGATCGACACTACCAAGGTGAAGTGTGACTCGTGGAGGTGTCCTGGCGAGAGTGAGGGTGTCCTGGCGAGAGTGAGGGTGTGACACACACTGGTGCAGGTGTCTTGATTATTAATGATGGTGTGACACACTGGTGAAGGTGTCCTAGTGAGGGTACCACACGCTGTTCTCGTGCTAGTGTGGGTACACTGTTCTCGTGCAGAAACAAGAACTAATTCAGTAGCGGCTTCATGAGAAGTGATAGACCAAGGGAAGAGAGGAAGAGCAGCAAGTAATACAGTTAAAGGAAAGAAAAAAAAAAGACAGGAGATATTGAGTGAGGCGGGAAAACACAACAGGCCCACCAGTATAGTAGAGAAGTCAGGTATGTTAAGTGATGGAAACGTCAGAATGATGGCAATATATGCGCATTAAGAGGGACTGGTAGTTCATGGTAAAGGCGGATTTCTACGTCAGAAATGGGGAAGAGGGTATTGGTACTGGAATTATGCAGACAAAACGTTTTTAATTTTTCGATCTCAGCTGAGACAACTCAGACACTGGCGCCTTAATCAAGGCCATCCCAGTTGATGCACCGAAACCACAGCCCGCTATCCACAGTCAGCCACCACAGATCTCTTGACTTTGATTCATATGCCTTAGTTTAGCCCACTAACAACACTCCGCCCATTGTATATCACAACGATCCCATACTTTCTATCCCTTGCATGGCTCACACCCTCCTGCATGTTCAGGATTCAAACATTCGAAGCATCTTCACTCTATCCTTCCATCTACTTCCTTGGCTTCCCCATTTTCTTTGTTCCTCACACACTCAACTGCTTCCCCCAGCTCCGTCGAGTACTCTCGCCGACTTGAATCCCTCCTTGGTACCCAAATGTCTCATCATCCATAACAATATTAACAGAATTGATAATAATTCGGGTGTTGTTGCAGGTGGTGTATGTAGCAAGGAACCCCAAGGACGTTGTCGTATCCTACCACCACTTCATGCGTCTCTTAAAGTGTCACGACTTCGTGGGTTCCTTCGACCAGTTCGTCCAGCAATTCGTAGACGACGACTGTAAGTACTGAAAATCTGAGATGGCTGGATGAATGTGTTGTCTGCCGTAGTTTTGTCAAATTTTCCCAACACTGAGGTTCAGGTATATAGATAGACTTACACTGTGATAGTAAAGTGTGCGGATTAAAGTGTAATGTAGTTTTAGTTTATTTACCATCGATTCTGTTTGAATTTTTCCTTGCCATGTAATACATGTACATTGGATGAACTTTGAGTCCTACTTTTTTCTATCTTAGTTCTTTAAAACAGAATATGTAGATATATCGGTATGTTTCCCTTGTAATGTTGACAGTGTATTACGGACCCTTCTGGCTGCACCTGAAGGAGGCGTGGGAGAAACGAGATCATCCTAATCTACACTTTATTTTCTTTGAGGAGCTTAAAGCTAACAACATTGTCGAACTCAGAAGGCTGAACAAGTTCCTGGAAACCAACCTGACGGAGGATCAACTGCAGAAGGTAAGATCAATTGAGCACCAGTCAAAAAGGGACAGCAGGTGGAAAGGGTATGCATTGATGATCCTAAGCCTCACCGCGGAACACCTGCAGAAGGATGGGGCAACTGTGTACCATCCTGAAGGAGGAGCAGATGATGAGAGTGCATGAATCAGTGGTTTTAACATCACAAAAGAACAATTGGGATCTTCGGCTCATTTACAATCCACACCAAGCAACACAACAGAATCCTTAACATCTGGAAACTGAACAGCAAGATACCAGCCCTACAACCTTTCAGACCATCCAACCTCCCCACCTCCTCCCCTGTCCTTTCAACGGCTCTGAAAAGCTGAGTTACAACAAAAATACAAGCCGCTCTCACCCACACAATATATCCTTAGATCCAATCATTCCACATCACGCTACACGCTGACCTCACACTACTTCATGGAACGCCTCAACCAACCACAACCCCCGTCCCGCACAATACTAGTGGCAACATACATCAACAAAAGCATCTGGCAGTGTGTTGCAACACACCTTCAGGTAAAATACACTTGACACAACTCTCGCCAACAGTGGCAAAAAGTGACTGGCCATTTTCGTAGCTGGCTGCCATACCACAGTCACTCACAATGACCACCTCTAAAATCATTAACCTCTGCAGTGGGATCCCCGAGGTACAGTCCTTCCTCCACCAACCTTTAATCTTCCAATGCGACCTTTATACCTCAGGTAAATCTCACCTTGAAAGTCCTCTCATATGCAAACGTCCTTATAATCACGATACAACACCCTGACACAACAGTGCCAACAACAAGTATACAGCACTGCATTACACATTTGGAGGCAATGACTCATAGAGAGAGAAGTCTTCAATCAGTCTTTTTAAACCCCAGATAGACACGATCCCATCTCACAAATCCTTTCAGCTACGCATACGACGCACACGCGTCACTCCCCACACCAAAATACATCAGCAAAAAGAACAATGTTCAAACAAAATGTCTTCAGAACGGAAAGTGGCACCAGATCCGAACAAGAATGAGAACCCTATAGCAACTTTTAGTAACAGTTCATCTGCTTCATCCTAAACTACGTATCACATCCTGGTCGTCCAGCCTCTCAAAACAAATATAACAAAGCTGCAAACCACACAAAACAGAGCACTCAGAACAATCACTGGTAACCTAGCAGCCACTAACACTCGGTTACACAAATCCCGAGACCCTTCATGCCAACGCCGCAACTGCCATTACGAACACACCGAACACTCACTGCTCAATTCCCTTGCATTCCGAATCTCACAGACTCACCCACACATCACTACACTTTGTACCTACAGTCCTGACTTCCACTTCCATGGCTCCACTCGCTACTAAGTCCACTCCTAGATATCTAAGACACTTCTCTTCAAGTTTTTCTCCATTCAAACTCACACACACCAACTAACCTGTCTCTCAAACCTGCCGAACCTCATAACTTTGCTATCATTCACATTTTCTCCCAACCTTCTTTCACCCATTCTTCCAAACTCACTCACCAACTTCTGCAGTTTCTCATTTGAATCAGCCACCAGTGCTGTATCATGACAATGCACTAGTGATATATATCAAGATCTAATACATGGTCTTATTACACAGTTAGCCATTAGGGCCATAAACCCTTCAGTAATCTGTTATATGTCCTAATATAATCTAATGCTTTTTTTTTTTTCCAAAAGAAGGAACAGAGAATTGGGCCAGGTGAGGGTATTCCCTCAAAGGCCCAGTCCTCTGTTCTTAATGCTACCTCGCTAACGCGGGAAATGGCGAATAGTTTAAAAGAAGAAAGAAAGAATAATCTAATGCTTTTGGAAACCACCTTTCCATCCCACGATACTGAAGTTAGGGCTACACTGTCATCCACTGTGGAAAGATTTTCAAGGCCGTCATTCACTTCATTTCTATTATTGTTTGGACGTCCTCAAAATGAACGTTAATATGAAAATGTTGACGTATTGTAGTTGGCAGAGCAATCGATTTGAAACGCAAAATCAGCGACCCCGAACCTCTCTCATATTCCTAAATATTTCATATCCAAACTGTATATCACTCAGTCTGTCACTCGTACTCCACTCACCCTCCCTTACTTGTACACAAAAAAGGCTTGATGACGACATCCAGACACTCAAGCGTCTTGAAGATAAGCTTCCACCTCAAGTAGATCAGTTCTCAGTGTGTGTGTGTGTGTGTGTGTGTGTGTGTGTGTGTGTGTACTCTTCGCTATCATCCCAGTAATCGTCCATAATCAGTATATTCTCAGGGCTGTCTTATGATCACCATTATGTGTACAACATCTTGCGAGACATGTGCCTCATTAACATCATTAAGCAAGTTTGGTTTGCCCTAAACAACGTGACGTTGTTTGCTTGTTTGTTGTTTTGGCCTCACGGAGAATCATTCGCAGGTGGCGAGACACACCAGCTTCTCAGTGATGAAGACACGTGAAGAGAAGATACAGCCACCTGAGGAAAACGCTGCCTTCAAAAAGGATATTGCCATGACTGACGGAGGATCATATAGGAAAGGTTAGCCCCAAGTGGTCCACTGTAGAGTTCAGTTCAAATGGTCCACTGTAAAGTTCAGTTCAAGTGGTCCAGTGTAAAGTTCAGTTCAAGTGGTCCACTGTAAACTTCAGTTCAAGTGGTCCACTGTAAACTTCAGTTCAAGTGGTCCAGTGTAAAGTTCAGTTCAAGTGGTCCAGTGTAAAGTTCAGTTCAAGTGGTCCAGTGTAAAGTTCACTTCAAATGGTCCAGTGTAAAGTTCACTTCAAATGGTCCAGTGTAAAGTTCACTTCAAATGGTCCACTATAAAGGTTAATCCAAGTGGTCCATGATAATATCTTATGGGATACGAGGAATGTTATTCACATAGATCGTTTCACCATGCAAGTCATACTGCAGTATAAGGCGGGATCTAACTACCGTTCAGACGGAGGAGGAGGAGGAGGAGGAGGGGGATTAATATTCGTGAGGAAAATCTTTCTCCTCTGCGTAGTGCTGTCTGACCCCTTGTGCACTGCTGCCGTGATCCACAGAGTCAGCTTGGTTAACTCGTGTCACTGTGAAATGCTCGACGATTTCTATTTCTACTTGGTCGGTAAACGAGGCCATTAGCATATATAAGTTTCATAAGGTTTACTTTACTGTGTTTGCTGGCCAGATTGTGTCCCGGCGCAAGGCGGAGTATGAGGCAGGTTGTGAGGCAGGTTGTCAGGTGGATCATGGAGCAGATTATGGACCATCACGATGACTTGTTACAATATTGTTGGTCTGTTGTTGCTGTGTCAGAGTTTGTTGTTGTTTGTACTGCAGGTGAGGCAGGAGACTGGGAGCATCATCTGAGCCGGGAGCAACAAGAGAAGATCGACCAATGGACAGCGAGAAACGTGAAGGCATTCGGCCACTCTTTCCCATACTCACCCTGAAGAAAACTGACAGTCGTCCTGGGGATAGTCGACCTTGGGATTACAGTCGACCAGGGGATCTTTCACTCGACCTGAGGATCTCACAGTCGACCTGGTAATTTTACAGTCGATCTGGGAATCTTACAGTCGACCGGGGGATCTTTCACTCGACCTGTTAATCTTTCACTCGACCTGGGAATTGTCCTCTGTCACTGTAGTAATGTAGAAACCATTAGCATACTGACATGATAGTTTCTGTAACACTTTATTCATGTATCACTTTATTTCCTGTATTATCCTTGTTTATCTTTTTATCGGTTTGATGTTTTTTGTGAGGCTGTTGTGAGTCGAGTCATAAGATTTGAATAAACAAGTTTCTGCAATACTGAGTTTCATTGAAGAAGCAGACCCATCATCTGAAGTTCCCACACCATCAAGTATTCTTTTAAACCTTTGTATGCTGCTAGAAATTCCCGACTCCTAAGATTGCTCTGAATGATCAACCCTCCAGGCAGGATCTAGCAACTTGATCCATTGGCCCTACGCTGCAGTGTTGGTTCTCTTTTCCTACTCTACAGATATTACTTCAGTTTTTGCTGCTTCTACACCTGACTCTTCCCTTCTCTGCCACCGCTCCTACACCAGAGTCTTTACTTCTCTGACACCACTCTTACACCTGACTCTTCCTTTATAAGTTCAACTTTCGAAGTCTCAAGTCCAACTTCTCATCTGTAGACCACCACCAGCCTGTTTCCCCACCTGGTCATTATCTCTCTCAGACCCAGCTGTCCAAGACTGCCTCTGCTCTTCACCATCGCACCTCTCACTACAAACTTCACTATCTTGTCTGCTCTCATGACTGTGACTGTAATACGATACCAACTATTGTTTGTGTCGTGGATCTTGGATCTGTCATCTCTGACGCCATCTTGTTCAAAATCTGTTTGTACTGTGTTCTGTTATAGAGATCATCACAACACGAGGAAAACATGGCACAACCAAGACCATCTCGGGTGGAAGAATAACACAAGGAAAGTAGAAATTAATCTGGGTTTCGCAGGTGTTTGAAGACCTGACTTCAAAAAGGAAAGGTCATATGACGAAGGAATGTCGAAATAAGTTAAAGAGTTCCACAGGTCAGCTGTATCAAGGAAGAGGAAGGCAAAATAACGGTCAAGCCTCGAGTGGCTGGTCTCCACACACAAACTGTGGGAAGCAGCAGTCTAACTCGTGCCACGGGTCCAAATCTTGAGGGTGGGGACACATGCAGACATTACACGAGAACAATACCCAAAACGATAGTTATAGAACAGAGAGAGAGAGAGAGAGAGAGAGAGAGAGAGAGAGAGAGAGAGAGAGAGAGAGAGAGAGAGAAACAAAAAGGCTTTCAGATATTAATTCCCCCCGGTTCCTCACAATATGGACAGCTCTTCGAATATTCTACCTCCTCCCACACAGCTTTGTTTTCTTCACATCCACGTTGCTAAAGACCTTTGTGTCGGGGACTTTAATGGTACCACAGGGAGCGCCTTGAATCTATCGTGGATGATAACAGTAAAAGTTAAGCCCCTTGTATCCGCAGTTTACCAAACTGAAATAACTGATTCAACACCCAACACGAGTTCCTGGTCGCCTTGGCCTCTCTTCTAACACTCGACCTACCATTATATATTTCTGAACCGTCTTGGGACTTTGTAACCACATCCTTATCTCTTATCACTTCCAACTGAGCGAGCCCATTCCATGTCCCCCGTCAAAACGCTGACTCTGAGATTAAGTGGAGCGTCAGCGTTCTCCCTTATGCTAAATTTCCTTAAGACTTGTGTTGGTTGACCAGCGGTGAGCTGGCAGGGGCACAGCTGTAATGGTGAGCTGGCAGGGACACAGCTGCAGTGGTGAGCTGGCAGGGACACAGCTGTAGTGGTGAGCTGGCAGGGACACAGCTGTAGTGGTGAGCTGGCAGGGACACAGCTGTAGTGGTGAGCTGGCAGGGACACAGCTGTAGTGGTGAGCTGGCAGGGGCACAGCTGCAGTGGTGAGCTGGCAGGGGCACAGCTGTAGTGGTAAGCTGGCAGGGGCACAGCTGTAGTGGTAAGCTGGCAGGGGCACAGCTGTAGTGGTGAGCTGGCAGGGGCACAGCTGCAGTGGTGAGCTAAGAGATATCTCTTTCTCAGGTTCTGGTCAGTAATATTGCCCCTCCATCCTGTAGTATCAGCCACTTGCCTAACTCACTGGTCAGGCACACCAGCTTCACCTCAAATATGTGACCATCCAGATCGTGGCACTTCATAACAACACTTAACACGAAAAAGAATAATCCAAAACACTCAATATGTGGTGCAAAAGCAGCGAGTACTCGATTGCATAAAATGTGTCCACAAATGTATTGATAACTCCTCGCTACATAGCCTATATGCCGTCATGAACAGAGGATTACAAAGGAATTTACACAGAAACAGACCACTGGGTCTCGCTGAGGCTGTGTGTGATGGTGGATGATAGACACTCACACATTAGTGTGGTAAAAGTCAGAAGATGTACAGATAACTCAAAGGAAAAAGACAGTGCAAACTGTTGATGTGACTAACTGTTTACCTCAGCAGACTGTATACAGCCTCCACCCGACACCATAATGTGACAACCGATTCTAAATATCTTCCATTGTTTGTACGAGAACGTTGTCTTCCAGTCTGTAGTTGGTCGGTGAACACTTCCCACCGTCAAGTTGTCATAACGTCCTGGCAACTTTCTTCCAGCCCCACACCACACTCGAGGCAACACCACAGTACAGAGGCTTGACCCTCCCATCTCCCCCTCCGAGCGGGCCAGGCCGACCAAACTCTCCTCAGCATTTATAAAACATTTCATACGTTACCCAATAATAAAATACTTTCACTACGCTCTTTTACCGCGGAGCTAAAATTCGTTGAATCTTTCGTTACAGTTTAACAAGAGAGTTATGGCAGCACTGGGTGATGGTGGGCAGCTGGCTACATAGCGAGTATTTACTGATAACATTTGTGTCTGGTGAGTGTGAGGTCTGCCTGGCTGTCCAGTGTGAGGCCTGGTCTGGCTTGCCTGGTTCTCCACACACACACACACACACACGCACACACACACACACACCTGTTTTTCACGGTGTTTTACATCACTCTCTGAAACACGCACTCTTTGCACCATACTCTGACGCACTCACTCGCTCCCTCTTTCATTTTGAATGGATGAGTTTTGCTCTGTTATTTTTTCACTGGTAACAGACTATCGTGATGTGTCGCTTTTTGTATTGGTTAGGACTACTGTGTACTGTAGGAGGAGAATATATATATATATATATATATATATATATATATATATATATATATATATATATATATATATATATATATATATATATATATATATATATATCAAAGTTACTTGGCTGAGGCTTGACGGAAAGCTTGTATAGTTTGACTGTATGAAGGCAAAGGGTAGAAAAGAGAATGTTTGTATTACAGAGATGCAAGTTTGTTGAGTGTCCTCAGGTACGCTGTATGGGTGGGTAGTGATGGTGAGGGTGGAGGAATGTACGGCGCATCAGACTGGGGAGGAGCAGTTTGGTTTTAGGTGTGGCAGATAATGTGTGGATCAGGTGTTTGCTTTGAAGAATGTGTGTAAGAGATGCATAGAGAAACAGCTGATTGATAGTTTTAATGATTTATAACAATACACTCAGGATATGACAAGACACAATGATGAGGGAGAACATCTCGAACACTGAGGCTTACACTTCTCCATGGTGCAGCATATGTTGTGGTATAATGATGATGGTACGTGTGGTGCAGCATATGTTGTGGTATAATGATGATGTTAAATATAACAATCTTACCCTGGGTAAAGTTCAATTTGAAGTGGAGATCTCTAGAGGTGACTGTCTGCCACACGTGACTGACAGAATTATCTCGTATTTGTAAATACTGATGTAAACAGACTAGCGATGTGCATGTGTGTTTGTGTATGAGAGAGAGAGAGAGAGAGAGAGAGAGAGAGAGAGAGAGAGAGAGAGAGAGAGAGAGAGAGAGAGAGAGAGAGAGAGAATAACGTGACGAAAGACATTTTAACCTGTAATGATCTCGCTTGCTTCAATATTCCTCTAAATACATTTGTTTATCATTTTGAGTTCAGTTTGATTTTCGTATCATATTCTACATAAATCATTTTCATAACTGAAATGATTCATAACAAGCAGAGTTCAGATGTATGAAAAAATGTTTGTTATAATTCAGAACATATCACTCTGGCGATATTTAACGGATTATGTTGAATTCTGAAAGTATATTTTATCATTAACACGAGTCCACAACACACAATGTTTGCACCATTGAACGCAGTTTTAATTACAGAGTAAAAAATTACGGACTTTTTGAAAGTAAAAAATAGTTTTCTGTACATTAAGCAGACCCAGGAGTTTTATGTGATATTTTCTGGTCAACACGAGTTTATACTGGAGGTAATGCTTGCCAGGGTTATGCCTGACACAGGTCCTTCATATATGACGGCTGCCTCTCTGGCTCATGTCAAACACTCTTGGTCGTTTTGGTGATTGGCTGGTTGGTCGGATGGTTCTGTAGTTGGATGGTTCTTTGGGTTTTAAACCAATCAACTGCGAGGGCCATAAAGGCCGTCTATGTTGAAAGTCTTTTGACACCACCTTCTTCACGTGTTAAGAATAGTTCTAAGACCACATACACTCACTGAATCTGTCCTTCACAAACTGTAATGAAAATCATTCTAAATTCCTCTTGTGCCCAAGACTTGCAATATCACAACACAGCCAACAACAACATACACGGACTTCGTATGGGTTCAATTAAATGTGGAAAACGAAATCGTTTCCTACGGTTATGGCTGTCAATAAATTGTTTCCCAAAACTTTTGAAGTTAGATTCGCTTTCCTTTTTTTTTCCCCAGTGGTTTATACTTGTAACTTTTACCACACACTGTATGCTATGGTCACCCCCCCAGACAGCTGCCCAGGTGTGTCACTGTGGCTTAAATAACGTCGTCTTTTATAAAACTGTTACAACAATTCGTTACGAAGCAGTGTTACACTAGACCAGGGATAGTCGTCTTACTACTAGTCACATGTAACAAGACAATATAACTTGGTCAGAACAGGTTATAGCAGTCACTCTGGTTATCAATATAACGCGTTACGTAGTGAAAACAAGTTACATAAGTCACAATCAAAACATGTTACTACGTCACAGTCAAAACAGGTCACACATTGGTTCACAAAAAGTGAGCCACAGGTTATCATGAGTCATTTATGAGAGAGAAATGACCACGACCACACGACCAACTAAGCCACGACCACACGACCAACTAAACCACGACCACACGACCAACTGCCAAGGATTGCAGTGCAGCCTTGGTCAGCATTGTGCTCATACTGGTAACTTCTACACGGATGAGTCAACCCAATAATACATAACAAGACGAAGCTTTCACATATTAAGGTCGACGGTTCGATCCCTGAATACGACGGTACGATCCCTGAACACGACGGTACGACGGTTCGATCCCTGAACACGACGGTACGACCCTTCAGAACGATAGCATGATTCTTGGGTATCAAGATTCTGGCCTTTTTCCATGACCCTTGTGGGTCAGGTCAAAGTCCGGGACGTCATCATTAAGGGGTTTAAGTGTTCAGGAGCGTGTGTCGTGTGTCTGCTGCAGGAAACAAAGGCTAGCGCGGACCACAGCAGCGTCAAGGGGCGCGAGTTTGGACCATACCACACCTGCTACGGTAACTCTACACACAATATCATTACCTGGGAACCTTTAAGCTACTCCATTGGGACAAGAGACTCTCAGGGCTATAAGGAGGAGATGGGGTTAACTCTAGCAGAGGGAGGCTGTGGTGAGTAAGGCCTATCACATGGCATAGTAAGGCACCATCGCAAGGGGAGTGGGACACGGTGGCCACACCCACCTCATACTGTGGTTTGGCTCCCGTAAGCCACGTCTGAGAAGGGGCCAGTTGCTGGACCACAATCTCTGATAACTCACAAAATATCAAATCTGGTAAAGTTTAGAGAGGAGGCAAACACATGAACTGCGACTTAAATACACTGTAGAAATCTAAATACAGTCTCGCTCAAAAGTTCCTTCCTTCTTACTCCCAGCCAGCTATCTACAGCGCAAAAACAACATTCATATCTCGTACTCACAAAAGAAATCGGCCATTGAGAGATCTCGTTAACGACGAGGTGGCCAGATCTTCGTAATGTCATAAACTGTTGATGTTTTGCGATTCATCATCTTGACATCCTCTGACCTGAGGTTTGGCTGGCTATTACTCAATGTATCATCCAACACGTCCATACTGAGTCCCCCTCAGCTGAAGCGTGTGTGGCTCCGACAGTGTTTACATGACCCGCCCCACACACGTAGGTCGTGGCACATATCCTGGACGACACAACTGTCCTCAAGGGAGTGAGTTACGTCCCTGACCTTCACCGTGACCTCAGAGTGGAATCGTGAGAATGATGGTTATGATGATGACGTTCGGATAATCTTCGCCCGTTACAAGTACATCAAGTAATATTTATCTTATACAGTTCTTAGAAACCACCACCACAAACATTGGAAAATAAGACTGCTGTAAATATGATCTATCAAGGGAAGATTCGGAGGAATGCATATTAGGGTGATGACAATACTGAACCAAGAAATCGTACGAAACACCATGGAGAGGTGAACTGGGGTCAGGGTGGAGGGTGTATATAATGGGAGGTATTCAGGATCTTGTGGGTTGAAATGATTTAACGTAGCTCATGGTATTCCTAACAAATGCAGATTCATTATATATATATATATATATATATATATATATATATATATATATATATATATATATATATATATATATATATATATATATTAAAATGATTTGTACTATTGATCTTATAACATTTACGATATTAATGTGTTGAGAGCCTCACCGAAGTCGACATTGGGTGTATATTAAGGAATGTAAATTGTATGCGTTACATCCGTTTCATTGAATCATGTTTTCTTCCCATAGTGATCACCTGTTGTGGTGTTTGTCGTGTGTGATGGAATGCACATGATGCGACGTAACGTCTCGTACAAAAATATTTCTGATAGAAAGTATCGAACTATCAAAACACAAATATATATCAAGGTTGAGTTTCCGGTCTTCCAAATGTAACGAGCACTTACTAAATAGCTCAAGAGCTCTGCACAATGATGCAGCAGTCTTAACTAATATCATCATCATCAGTAAAATATCATATCTGTCCATCAAATAGTACCACAACTTTGAAAACTCAAACACGTGGAATTAGTATCAATAATTCTACAACTAAGCACATAAGTCTATTACCTCTGTTAGTATTTTGCTGCCACAACCACAAAGTATTTGTTTTTTGGGCTCGTATATAAGAATTATCACAAGTGATATTGATGATCGATAATATCTTTATTTGTGTAATCAACATTGACAAGATGATGGTGACGTCACCAGGACGTGAATATTTCGTAATGTCATTCTCAACCCTCAAACCACCTCTCCCCCGTCGTGTCTCCCCGTCTCCCCACATCAAACGCTACGGTACACCATCTGTTGGTTTAAAAATGAACTTGAGTCTGGTGCGTCGAACTTATAGATTCATTTGTATCGGCTTCACATTGTGGCTGGTACCAGGACGTAGTTCCAGACGTCTTTACGAGGCAGCTCTGCCCAAGCTGGCTGGGAGCAGGAAGGAAATTCTGAGCGAAGCTGTACAACCGTGAGGCGAGGCAAGTGTATGGGTCATACCTCGCGTGCCACACTGACTGTGGAATGAGGAACATTTGAGAGAAGGGGTAATCAAACGAACGTGGACTATGAGTTGTTCATTGAGGTAGTACGTCTGAAGGCAGGGGGGTAGTACGTCTGAAGGCAGGGGGTAGTACTGCTGAAGGCAGGGGATAGTACGTCTGAAGGCAGGGGGTAGTACGTCTGAAGGCAGGGGATAGTACGTCTGAAGGCAGGGGATAGTACGTCTGAAGGCAGGGGATAGTACGTCTGAAGGCAGGGGTAGTACGTCTGAAGGCAGGGGTAGTACGTCTGAAGGCAGGGGTAGTACGTCTGAAGGCAGGGGATAGTACGTCTGAAGGCAGGGGTAGTACGTCTGAAGGCAGGGGGTAACACCTAGACCAAGTTCAGAACGCTCACAACATCTACATTTGATCTGAGCTGACAGACGTCAGTCAGGCGATCGCCTCCGTGATCCCTGTGGGGATTTTTCATTGAGTCGTTGGTATCAACTGGGTCACATCTCCGACGGTCTGAGGGCCGATGATCATGTCAGTGTCATGCTACTAAAACAGAGGCGACCGTATGTATGATGTAGGTCTCCCGAGAGTCTCTCACCGAGTTACTGGTTCACTGGTTAGTTTGTAGAGTGTAACAGCCTGTGACCTATGATAAAGGTCATTAGGCATATCGAATAAGGTAAAGGTATGTAATATTCATATCTCACACACAACTTCATTCTCAGTCCATTTTCCCTTGTTCATATAACCTTTTCAGTCCATTTTCTTTATTACATTCACAGTTGATCAGTTTTTCTTATCCTTATTGCATTATTTTCTTTAATCAAGAGAAATAAACAGTGACTCAGTTGCCAGTGAGATAGTAACCTGTCTTCTGCTGAACACCATTTGTCTTGTACCACTCCTAATATCCTCCTTCTCTCTGACACATGGTTGTCTAATGATGGTCTCACTAGTCCCTTTTTATCTCCAACTATAATCACCACTTACGACTCCGGTTCAGAGGTGGTGTCTGTGCCAATTCCAACATCAACACACCTGTTGCACGCCTCAAGGACCTCAAGTCCCCAAACTTTGATGGTATGTGGCTCAAGGTCTATCTCCTGACTACAACACAATATCTTTTTCTCTACTGCTCTCGTGATTCTACAAATTATCTTTTCATCTTTCTTCTGCTGACTGAACTCCTGCTAACAGGCTCTGACCTCGTCTCACCAGCAAGCTGAGACACTTTACCTCGAGGATCTCAACGTTCACCACAGATAACTGAACTTTAGATTAGAAAAACGCGAAGATTTACTGTGTTCGTTGCTGGAGTCTGACACAGATGCCTGCCTCTCACGCTGATTAATTCGACACCATTCTTAACCTTCTGTGAGCACAGGTCATGACCTTAACCCCTACTGGCACTAGAATATGAAGTCCCTGACTACCACAAACATCAGCGGACAGGTACGTTCTTAGCCTCAGTCCTCAATGTTCAGATCAAAGTGAAAATACGTACCAGCCTCTGCTCCTCTGAATACTACTTCAAATGTGCAGCGGTAAGAGGAATGGATACCTGTACCTGATATAGAATTCTTACTAGGAACGTCCTTCTATTTTCATTTGAAATGTGACATTCAGGTCGCAAAGCAACAATCATTTCTCGAGATATTGTAATTCTCTCTCTCTCTCTCTCTCTCTCTCTCTCTCTCTCTCTCTCTCTCTCTCTCTCTCTCTCTCTCTCTCTCTTCCATGACGAAACACGATGGCAAATTCAAAGGTCAAAGTTCATTTCAACAAAGTTTACAGGATTAGCTCAGGCCAGATCTATACATGATATCTGTCAACACTTTAACAAAAGCGCATCAGTGAAAAATAACTGACTGGCGATAATGATAAGAGCATCTGATACGAGTCTTGTTTATAACAGACTCACAACAACAGGACAATGACCTAACCTGGGTACTCCTAGCTAGAATATACCTCAGGAGGGCAGGTACCGTCAGCCAGCAGGTACCGTCAGCCAACAGGTACCGTCAGCCAGCAGGTACCGTCAGCCAGCAGGTACCGTCAGCCAGCAGGTACCTCCAACCAGGAGGTACCTCCAACCAGCAGGTACCTCCAACCAGCAGGTACCTCCAACCAGCAGGTACCTCCAACCAGCAGGTACCTCCAACCAGCAGGTACCTCCAACCAGGAGGTACCTCCAACCAGGAGGTACCTCCAACCAGCAGGTACCGTCAACCAGCAGGTACCGTCAACCAACAGGTATCTACGATCAACAGGTACCTCCAGCGGTAGGTACCTCCGGTCAGCAGGTACCCCCTGACGACACGTACCTCAACCAGCAGGTACCTCTAGATAGGAAGTACCTCCAGACAACAGGTACCTCCAGTCAGCAGGTACCGTCAGCCAGCAGGTACCTTACTCTAGATAGCAGTGTGAAAAGAAATGTGAAGTACTTTTATCGTACAAGATAAATGGAACAGGACTGAGCAAATGGTTTATGCTGACAGCATAGGAACAACAAGCAGTATGATAGAGAATGTTCAAGAGCTGTTGCCCCACGAGCATAAAATCCCCCTCACAGTACAATTAGGTCATCACAAATATGTATTTACAGACACCCACGGACATCCATCAATATGGCAGTCGTACACATGTTACAGTTCATATTACAGAAAGTAATACAGTTAGTCACGAGGCGCCCTTCCGGAAGCTGCTGTACCGCCACACAGCAATAAACATCAAAGAGGATTTGCAGAGGATTATTGTGGATAATTGGAAGATCCTGGGCAAAGCTTGTTGTATTGTTACAGATAACACCACCAGAGTAGTGGCGGGAGTTACAATGTTTAACAAACTTGGCTTAGACACGCAACCTCAACGTAAACACTGAGCTCATGTGTATGAAGGAATAATGTGGGGATGAGAGAGAGTGTGGTGCAGTATTTTGTTGTCAGCGTCCAGACTGTGGAAGCTATGCGGACTCTGCCCCACTTTCTTCAGGAACTGACTTGCTGGAAGTAAACATTTGAAACTATTAATGTTGACCCAGTCACCCTCCCGCTACAACAAGGATGAAAGTTGACAAAGAAATCAACGAAATCTTGCGTTCTCTTAGTAACGTAACATGAGGATTTGACCCTGAGAGGCTCATGTCACAGCCTCAGACATCCTCTATCTTGGTCACGCGTTACAAGCATTTGTTTCCCAGAGGATAATACGAGGTCGCATCTCAGGCTGAAGTTGCAGAGGACAGAAACCTGCAGTTCGTCACAGACGGGAGGTAGACACCTACATATGAAACATCGCGCCACAACATGGACGACTGGGTAGTAAACAATCTACTTATACTTAAGATGTACAGACAATACTACGCAGGCGTAAACAATCTACTTATACTTAAGATGTACAGACAATGCTACGCAGGCGAGAGCATAACGATGATACAAAGTATGGGTCTAGTCAAGACCTGGGCAGTGGTATGTACATGGAACACCCTAGGTTGCCACGGAACCTCAAAGTACTGAGATAGTCTCATGTCATCTATAGATGTACAGAAGAAACAATGTTTACCTTAGCTTCGCTAATTCCCTTCCCAAACCAACAAACACCACCAGCACTACACACACACACACTGCTGGGGGTAAATACATAAGGCACTAAAAACATGAGTAGCGACCCACTGTCGCCACACAAATTGTTGCCTTCCTCACACCGCCTCGACCTGGTAGCAGGTCACAGCATGTGGCCTCACCTGACCTAATCTTATCGCCCTCTGTTACCTCACCTCACACATCATAACCAACATATTAATATTGTTGTTTAACTAGTTTTCTTGCCCTTCTCTCGGTTATACCACTCCAGTAACCCATCCAGAACACCAGCTAAACACATACCCATTAAGCACCTCACTTCAGTCCAAGTTCCACTATACATCCATACGTTCTGTATCTCGTTCCATTCCGACGCCGTACCTTCCACCTGGCTAACCACTTTCTTCTCTCCCTAACCAACATAGTAAACCAAATCATAATCATATTGAGGACTTTAGTAACAAGATGATCCTCTGTTCCTCCACCATCACAATTGTCCCCCACGCCAGTCACGATCATAATGCTGATTCTCGCGGTGTTCGCGGTACTTTATGTTAGCCCAATACGGAATCGTTATGTTATAAAAGGGAACCGAGAGTTCGTTCTGCTGATCTACCCATTGATTAAGGCATATTGTTATGATCAGGTTACATAGTGTTTATACCTGATTGCAAGAGGATCTAATGGTCTCTCTCCGAGCTGCACCACACGACACTGTTCATAAATACAACCTCAAGGAAAAGACGAACATTAAGGTATGACACTTACCTTCCTCTGTACGATACGACCTGCAGGGGGGCGACTGCCAGTGTGGTCGACAACTGTTTCTGAAAAGCAAAAATAATCTCATAGAAAAATAGATGGGGAAAATGTCTATACAGTAAAGGTATAAAATACATAATACAATAGTGGTAAGTCTACCTTGTAGATTAAATATTCTCGAACTGGTTTTACAGTCAGCAATGCAAAAATCTATTCAAAAGATTCAGATTACTGTAACATACGTATATTTATGTACTTTCTTCTCTAAGTACAGAAACCCTAGGGCGACAAGTCTATGCATCACTAGCTGTATGCCTGTCTGTTCCACAGTTCGAAACTGATAAGTAGAAGGAAAGTGGATAACCTCCCCTTAAATCATTTTTTCATTCTTCCTTCAACATCGTTTTCTTTGGCAAAGAATACATGGTAAACAAAGCCATTTTCTCGTTTACCACCGTACACCGGATCTATTGTAAACGTAAATCAATGATGAAATTCTTGAGAGCTTGCATTCCATATAGAATACCAAATAGAAGAAATATACTCACAGTCAACACACAAATATCCACGACAAAGTGCTGAACTGAACTGCCTTCACGAATAGTTGTGAATATGGAATGTGGTTGAATACTGAGGAACTGAACTTAGGTAATGTTACCCATCCGATGTAAAGCCTGAACACCATAACATATTGTTTGAATAGTTGAACAAAGATTAGACTCGTTTTTATAAGCTTGGAACTGTAGCATTAACTCCTGAACACGGCTGTATGGTGAGCAATGGATGGAAATGAGAAGCGAAGCTGTTATTCTCATTATATTCAGTTCAGCTTTGTGTTGTAAGGGAAACAGACTAGTAACATTACATAATACAGGAGCCACCACTTTCTCCCGGCACTAGAATACATAATACAGGAATTATCACACCCTAGTAGCACTAGAATACATAATACAGGAATTATCACACACTACTAGCACTAGAATACATAATACAGGAATTATCACACACTACTAGCACTAGAATACATAATACAGGAATTATCACACCCTAGTAGCACTAGAATACATAATACAGGAATTATTACACCCTACTAGCACTAGAATACATAATACAGGAGTAACCACACCCACCAGTGCTGGAGTAGCCTCGTATGTGATGCTAGTTAACAATATGTTTAAGTTGCTTCTCTCTCGTCATCAACACAACGTGTGAGGTATATAGAACAAAGCGTTTGCCAAGCGTTTTGTCAGCGAGAGAGAGAGAGAGAGAGAGAGATAGAGAGAGAGAGAGAGAGAGAGAGAGAGAGAGAGAGAGAGAGAGAGAGAGAGATAGAGAGAGAGAGAGAGAGATAGAGAGAGAGAGAGAGAGAGAGAGAGAGAGAGAGAGAGAGAGAGAGAGAGAGAGAGAGAGAGAGTTACATACAGACCACACAGACCTCAGTGGATGACATGACCTCCCCCCATGTCTGCCACACCGCTGCTCCAGATCCTAAAATTCTTGGCTGAGAATTTTGGGGAAAACTTTCTTTCCGATTGCACGTAGCAAGTCTTCAATCCGATGTGACTTTTACCGATATTACTCTACGGAAAATCCCGAATATACCAAACAATCCGGATAAAGACGCCGTCGCTTCGGGTGTATCCGGCAGGAACAACGGAGGCAAAGAATACTGCTCAACCCACGAAGTGATCTCTCAACATTTTACATTTTCTTTCATATTTCATTCTTCGTTTTAACAACTTCTCCAAAGTTTCCTGCCTCGTTGTCGAGAGCATAAAACATAGATTTTCCAAAACCATCTTTCTTATTTCCATATATATATATATATATATATATATATATATATTTTTTTTTTTTTTTTTTTTTTTTTTTTTTTTTATACTTTGTCGCTGTCTCCCGCGTTTGCGAGGTAGCACAAGGAAACAGACGAAAGAAATGGCCCAACCCCCCCCATACACATGTACATACACACGTCCACACACGCAAATATACATACCTACACAGCTTTCCATGGTTTACCCCAGACGCTTCACATGCCTTGATTCAATCCACTGACAGCACGTCAACCCCTGTATACCACATCGCTCCAATTCACTCTATTCCTTGCCCTCCTTTCACCCTCCTGCATGTTCAGGCCCCGATCACACAAAATCCTTTTCACTCCATCTTTCCACCTCCAATTTGGTCTCCCTCTTCTCCTCGTTCCCTCCACCTCCGACACATATATCCTCTTGGTCAATCTTTCCTCACTCATTCTCTCCATGTGCCCAAACCACTTCAAAACACCCTCTTCTGCTCTCTCAACCACGCTCTTTTTATTTCCACACATCTCTCTTACCCTTACGTTACTTACTCGATCAAACCACCTCACACCACACATTGTCCTCAAACATCTCATTTCCAGCACATCCATCCTCCTACGCACAACTCTATCCATAGCCCACGCCTCGCAACCATACAACATTGTTGGAACTACTATTCCTTCAAACATACCCATTTTTGCTTTCCGGGATAATGTTCTCGACTTCCACACATTTTTCAAGGCTCCCAAAATTTTCGCCCCCTCCCCCACCCTATGATCCACTTCCGCTTCCATGGTTCCATCCGCTGACAGATCCACTCCCAGATATCTAAAACACTTCACTTCCTCCAGCCTCTCACCATTCAAACTCACCTCCCAATTGACTTGACCCTCAACCCTACTGTACCTAATAACCTTGCTCTTATTGACATTTACTCTTAACTTTCTTCTTCCACACACTTTACCAAACTCCGTCACCAGCTTCTGCAGTTTCTCACATGAATCCGCCATATTTACATTTTATTCTCAGAGCTTCACTAAAACGTTTACCCCATCGTTCTGAAATGTATCAGAGCGCCACTCCTGTGGTCTGAGTCTACAACGTACGTGATAACAATCTTCATTAAAAAAATAAGACATCTTTCCAGCGATCAAATCTACATAATCTGTTTCTTTTTATGAATGATACAAGAGAGAGAGAGAGAGAGAGAGAGAGAGAGAGAGAGAGAGAGAGAGAGAGGAGTCATCCTTTTCCACTTTACAGTTTACTCTACGAGAAAAGATAAGAGTAAACAAGAGTCCTTCCCTGAGAGACACATTTGCTGTTAAAACATAACAAGTTTGAGACCAGAAAACACACGCGTCTTGACAACTTTAAACTTGTGGTTTAAAGTTAGACAACTTTCTGAATAACATTATATATCATCCTGTACATCGTGAAGGATTATGGTAATGTCCCGCCATGACCTGGGTCGCCTCATTCACGGAAGACATATACATGACCTCATGACCTCACGAAAGTTACGAGTACAACACAGGAAATGATGGACGCTGACGAAACGATGACGCCGAAAGACAACGCCTCCTACCGGGTGATGGGTGAACTAGTTAACGTATGTTCCACTGTAGCATTACTCCTGTGTAGGGTATGTCCTATATTATCGCTGTACGGCCTTACAGGATCCCACATGGGAGTCTGCATCCTACATGATGCCATGTGGCAAATACGTCTTTATATATTGCAAGAGTTACACCTGCTTTAAGCAGCAGACGACTGACCTTGTCGTAAACAGGAACATAATGTTACTATTAATCATTCTCTCCTTCGGTGTCATGTGGTCAACATACAGGAAATATTCAACGGCAGTTTGTATGAAATACACCACATGACGTAGTGTGGTGAGAACCTTCACTATTATGCCATTCATCTCATTGTTCACAAATACAGTACCAGCTACAGTTACAGTTCTGCAAAATAAATATCTTTTCGTAATGAAGATTTGGGTTGACATTTACTGGTGCAATGTTTAATTTCACATTTGATACGTATGTAACACTCGTGTGTGAAACCTCTTGTGTTTATGAACATTCCCGTATGATTTAACATCAATTTGTTGCTACTGTTCCCTGGCCGTGTGTGGCACAGTCATATACACAGGCATGAAAAGGAAATCAAACATCAGCAAACCATATTGTGGAGAGCGGAGGAATGCGAGCACATTACTCAAGGGAAAAATTCCTTTAAACTTTCCATTATAACTCGAGAGGAAGAAATCATAACAGTTGTGAACTTGATACAAAGTATTTGTCATGTGTCTTCACACATGTTTGGTGCTGCTATCAGCTACACCACTGATATTGGTAAGTCATTAGACATGTTAACTACCTTGGTGAAGAAAACGATGATTGTTGGTATTGGCTAACAATCGTTAGCACTTGTCATATGCCAGACCCTGGTACTGCTAGTGGTTCCAAGAATGAGCTGGTGGATCTACTCATTGCATGGAATCAACCACGTCTACCACAATCCATCAGTGACTCAGGTTAACTTACATGTTCCTCGCTCTTATGACGTATATCTAAAGTAACTTAAAAAAAACGGTGACTAATCAAATACATATTTTCTCTAACACAGAATCATACTAAACACTCCTGCCTACCACCCTCCATAGCCAACCTATTGTACACTTGTCTCCACATGGGTAAACCATCATCCGTCAATACTACATGAGTTTTGCAACATATTTTTATTAAGCTTTCATTTAGCGTCTTTCTCTGATGTGTGCCTCACTGTTCGTCAGCTCACACACAGCAGACCTAACCTGACGGTACATAACGTAAGCCTCACCTCGTTTTCCGAGTCTGCATGTTGACCTGGCACCTACGTAATGACCAATATGTCAAAGGTCAAGTCTCGATTTAATTGACCTCGGACCAAGTGTATCCCGGCGCTTACGGATCTCTGCTCATCGTTAGCATTAATACAATTAATGCCGACGGATCATTAGCGGTGATAGATACCTTGTTTGAGAATCTATTCAACTTGAGCACACACACACACACACACACACACACACACACACACACAACAAAAATCTTATCGACAAACAAGTGAACAAATTGTTTATGATTGAAACAAACACGTGGGCAAAAATTTTACCTCAGATAATGCCAAGTACATTTGCTTCACTAGGATAGTTAACATATGATTTACCGCTTAAAATGGTTGAAAGCAGAATCATAAATACGTTTTAGGAAAGACGTGACAGATATTTCTTCAAGTTCACCAGTGACGGTACTCGCGCCTCCTTACTTACAAGTCAACTGGCATTTCTCTCTGAATCACCTTTTTGTTTTTCTACTCTCGCCCAACTACTCTAGGATTCTGGTCTCGTCCACTATCAAAAACTGCTTCGAAATGATCCACTGGTCTGTTGCCGTATGTATTTCTTCGTATTCCAACGTATAACTTGAAAATCATGTGAGTGACAACGTGTACTATGGTGGAATGTGTCATGAGTGAGGATGAACATATTCAGATATCAATCAGTAACTATCATTATATCTGACGATTGTCACGTTTATCGTAATGATAGGACGATGACGTATATAAACAATCAGTAGACAATTGGGTCTTTTTGAGGGTGTTGTGGTGAACGGGAAAAAATATATGATGAAATATAAGGTCATATCTACGGTGGTACATATACCACACAAGAATACGTGTACCACATATTTATCACACGGCGAAACAGACGAACAGAAACAGTGTTGTCAAAGGATATCTCACGACTCTCATGCTAGTGGAACACGACGTTCGTAACACTGAACAAGGAGCGAGGCCATCGTGTTGTGTGTGGCAGTAAACTTCATTGTGTATCGACCAACCGATGGGGACAGATGAACAGCTAGGTTAACTATGGACTGTGCCGCAGCCCACGACCAAGATTCGAACCCATGCGCTCGACCCTGGGCGGCCCGAGAATGTATAATGGTCAGCAACGCTAAACAAATCATGACATTATAATTATCATCTGGTAAACACATCGGTAATTATTATAACAAGGATGATCCGATACCCACATTGACCGATATCGACAATAACTTTTATAACTATCGTTCTACATACAGTTCTTGAGTGAGGTTATGCATTCTCAGAACACCGACACAACATACCTCAGACCTGAGGTACAGATACCTTGCAAATTACCTGTATATCATCGAGAAATACTTCTCCTGTGGTGGTCAAGGTGATGTGTCCCATGCCATGACCTGGGCCTGTGTCAATCACGGTCACCTGACACAGAGATAAGATAAGCCGGAGGTGTTTCAACTGATAAGTTCCGCCACATCCTAGACGAACGTTCGCCCTCACCCGCACCACTGCCAAATGTATACTACGTAAGGTTGCTGTGTGAGTCTTTCTAGCTGGCCGGCCAGTAAACTACCGACCCTGTGTGAATTACCAGCTCGTTAAGGTATGAGCCAAGTCCAGCCAATGAAAACCCAGGGAGTTTATGTATGTAGCGTTAGTATTGGTTCCCTCAGAGCGTCTGCCCCTCCTCCACCCGCTTGTTAGAGACTGTTAATGACGTATGATCATAGGTCATTTCCTGAATGCTGTCGGTACGGACTGATTACGCTCTTGTTGTGTTAATTGGTTCGTTATGTACAGTGCTATCAACTGCCAGGGTCATTAAGGCCATCAGTGTCAGCATATAACCTCAAATAGAAAAATCTTTACCACCTTCTTCAGGTGTTCTCTCCCTCCTTCAGCATGTACCTTCCCTACTCGTGCACCGTCGTGTACCAGTGCTCACATGGTCAACAAATAATCCATGAACAAGTAAACGCCACACGAATACACGCCTTTAGTTAAGAGAATAATCAATGAACATTCTGGACTTCAGACAGAGATTGGCTGAATAGTCAAACAATCGCTTCTATAAATCAAAGTTTCAGGTTCGACTCCCGGCCAGGGAAGTGTCCTCGAGGGAAGCTGATCACTAGACACCTCCTCCACAAGATAACGTCCAAGAAATGGAAGTAGACGAGGCGTTCTGACAGTCCAACAATGATATGTCAGTAGACACGTAGGTGTACTGGCAGGTCAACAGGCGCACATGCCTGCTAACATGTTAATAGTCACATCTGATTCGAAAACAAATTTTATTGAAAAACTGCCAGCAGCCAACACTATCCCTCTACCTCACAATTATGAATGTTTCCGTTTTATAACAACCGCTGAGCAATCTGTATATACAGTGTGCTGGTGTGTGTGTGGCCGCCTGGGTGTATCCGATTACACCAAGCAGAGCACAACGAACCAATAAATGCGCGTCTGTGATGTCATTATAACATGATCCAAAGGTCATACGCTGTGCAGATAACGAACACAGTGTTTGCAAGGGTTGTAGACCGACAAGTTATGTCAAGAACGACAACGAAAAACTGATATAACGAATGACTATTACCGAGCTGTCAGAACATTTCTGGAAGTGAGACTCTGTCACATATTTACACTGAACACAGTGTCAATCCTCGTCAGAGTCAGGACACAGGCCTGACCAACACCAGTATAATGGATGAGGTTAATAAGGTAACAGTGAGAGGTATGGAGGAGCACTCAGTAATGAGGAATGACCCCCACCTTCTGTGGTGCTCTCTCTCTCTCTCTCTCTCTCTCTCTCTCTCTCTCTCTCTCTCTCTCTCTCTCTCTCTCTCTCTCTCTCTCTCTCTCTCTCTCTCTCTCAGAGCAACAGGAGGGGGTGCCGTAGTTCCACAAAACGAGGCACAACTGATGGACACAGTTCTAAGTATTCTCTGCCTCACACTTGCTTCCAGGAGGCTCTAGTTGATGGTGACGGCTCCATAGCACGGTGTTGACGGAGGCCGCGGGGGAAGACCCGCCTGGAATGTATTTGGAAACTCACGTGATATCTGCTGAGGTCTGGACGGGAAGCGAAGCACTCGACATTCAGCCGAGGTCGGGGTCATGTCTGAAAGATAATCAAATTATTCAGTAAAATGATCGTCTTTCCAGCACCATCTTGATGGATGAAGGACAACAAGATGTTGAACAGACAGGAAGAGACGAGGAAGGAAAGATGACTGGATGGCTGGAGCCTCGTCCTCCTCCTCCTCCTCAGCTGAGTCAAGGACATTTCCAGGATTCCTGGAAAGGGAGACGTCCTGTATAGCGCCGCGCCAGGCCTGGACCTGCCGCTGGCCTGGAAGGTCGTCACAACCCAGGCACAACACATGCCAGTCTGAGCAGATGCATAACCACCTCAGTACGACCGCACGACCGTTGAGTACGACCGCACGACCGTTGGGTACGACTGCACGACCGGTGGGTACGACCGCACGACCGTTGGGTACGACCGCACGACCGTTGGGTACGACCGCACGACCGTTGGGTACGACCGCACGACCGGTGGGTATAACCGCACGACCGTTGGGTACGACCGCACGACCGCTGGGTACGACAGCACGACCGGTGGGTACGACAGCACGACCGGTGGGTACGACGGCACGACTAATGGGTGCAAGTGCACGGCCCTTGAGCAGGACGGCACGACCCGTGAGCACAGCATTATGACCCTCGTGCATGATACCTTGACCTCCGACCTCGAGGGTCAGGTCATCATACCCAAGGGTAGTCCCGTGGTCGTCAAGGGTCGTGCTGTCTTAGTTAAGGGTCGTGAAGTCGTACCCTGGTCGTTAAAGCTGACCGTGAACCGATATCCTCAGCTGCTGCGCAGGTCAGGAGGAGGTCAGCATATGTGTTACGATGGAAGGAATCTAAAATATAAACATTCAATTCTATATAATCTGTAAATATCTCACTCATGACCAAATTATCTATTCAGGCCCGTTCATTACATGGAAGTGCACATCTTAAGGATACTAAACCACAATTCCTTCCATAAACCAAACGTATGAAGTACATAGCTTGTATCCATGGGGTTTAACAAATGTACATACCTGTTTATGATTACCTATGTGTACTGTACAGGGAGGGAGTTTTACATTCTTGGGGCCCCATCTCTTGTGTGTGTGTGTGTGTGTGTGTGTGTGTGTGTGTGTGTGTGTGTGTATGTGTGTGTGTGTGTTGTGTAAGATGTCAATTTAAGAAATCCATTACCGTGACGTTCTCTGAGTTAGGTTAACAATCCCATGATAATGTTATGCAGATAATTAACTTTTTAATCTTTACTTCTCTGTACGAGTCCTTGAGCACTATCTGATCTGTTTGTGTCTTGGAAAGATTGATATCACAGCAACAGAAAGCGAATTATCATAATATTCCAGTTAATTAATCGAGAGAGAGAGAGAGAGAGAGAGAGAGAGAGAGAGAGAGAGAGAGAGAGAGAGAGAGAGAGAGAGAAACTGGAAGCAAATTATAGGCTGCACACAAAAATAGAAGTGAGGAAGAAATACATCACCTCCTCTGTCATTACCTTGAGAGCAGCGACTCTGATCATTTCCACCAGCTACTGGGGAAAATTTCAATAGTCTTGCCAATTCGATCCGTCAATAATTGTATAAAGAATTTCATTTTACTAAATATGGGAACCTGGCTACGTATTGCTCTGCTTCTGTGCCTGGCTCCCTAACAGCATCTAGACATAGCCACATTTTCCTCGTCTGTGCTTATGATAATCGTAGTCTAAGTACAGTGGAGGCTAAGCCACTTCCCCTCCACCTCCCACTTCACCTCAGACCCAGCAGAAGCCTCAAGGCTGCCGGATATGTAAGCTCCTCCCACTAAACGTACGTCAGGTCTGGTGTACTGGAATTCCCAGCGACTTTGAGGTCAGTCGATCTGTAGTATGAAGTCGGCAGCCGGTGTGTGGCCAGCAGACGGGAGACGGACGCACGATAGCTCAGACACACTCACATCTGCTCCACCACTCAAGATGGCGATCTTTCCCCTGTTGGCTCTGCTGTGTGGGGTGAGTACTCATCACAAGTCTTGACACTTGTGTCCATATTGTCACTGATGTCGTATGACACTTTACTCCTCCAGACGTAGCTCCTTCCTTGGTACGGTCTAAGTTCATATGGTACATTAACAGCGTTTCAAAGGTGAGTCATTTGCTCGGATCACCTGTACTATAGTAAGGTAATGGTGGTCTTTAACGATGTGTTCATCAAGCTGGTGTGCCCATTGGTTTCTACACTCAACATCATGTCTTTGGTTGTCACATCATCACTGTATAAAAGTACGTGGCATGTTAGCCTCTCACAACACAAGGTCATGGTTGGTGGCAGAACTAACACATCCTTGTCATAGCCCGTGGCTCCGCGAACCCAAGCAAACACCCACCCAGCAGGTTTTCTGTGATCCTGATGAGTTTTTGTTAACTGTTGCCACACACACACACACACACACACACACACACACACACACACACACACACACACACACACACACACACAGAGTGCCCCTACAACGACTGGTCTAATGTTTCTCATTTCCCAGGTAGTGATGGGAGCATCAGCTGTATCGCCCCCCTATTACAAAGTTCCTCAATCGTAAGTGTTACGTCTTGTTTGTTATATATCATATATAGCTTTCTGATCTGGGTCTCTTTGTATATAGGCAAAACTCCACACACACACACACACACACACACACACACACACACACACACACACACACACATAGCTCTGCAACTCATGCCTTGAGTACGAACAATATATACACTATAGTATGAGCAGCCACAACATCAATATACACAGTACAGTATGACCAACCACAAGATGTTGAATTCCATATTGTATTTATCTTTTCCTCTGGTATTTTCCTATTCTTTATCTTCATTATCAGATATCGTCTGCTGACACACTGACTCTGTCAGCACGTACTAAACACAGACATGTTGATCAGTCATCCATTATCAACAACTACTTTAACACACTGTTATGTCTCTCTTTCTTACCTGCCACTCGTGATAATCACTCATCCCTGAAAGTTGGCTCGTAACCTTCGCTCCTGTCCCTTCATAATGCAATGTTTGTCCCTTCATAATGCAATATTTGTCCCTTCATAATGCAATGTTTGTCCCTTCATAATGCAATGTTTGTCCCTTCATAATGCAATGTTTGTCCCTTCATAATGCAATATTTGTCCCTTCATAATGCAATGTTTGTCCCTTCATAATGCAATGTTTGTCCCTTCATAATGCAATATTTGTCCCTTCATAATGCAATGTTTGTCCCTTCATAATGCAATGTTTGTCTCTTCATAATGCAATGTTTGTCCCTTCATAATGCAATGTTTGTCCCTTCATAGTGCAATGTTATGTTCATGTTACATTTAACATTAATGTTGAGATCCATGTTTTGAATCCTCTTCCAGGCCATTCTGCCCACCTCAAGACACACAGTACGGTTTCTTTTGTGATAACAATTGCTCCAGTGATCAGGACTGTGAAGAAAATAAGTACTGCTGTTCTCTTCGTTGTGGCAACACTTGTCTGGGGAAATATCAGGCCACATACTCGTAAGTTCTTCATGTATTGAGTTATGAATGGAAGATTTAATTCAGAGAACTTGTTACCATACAGAGACTTGTGATTATCAAGTTCAACACCAGTTTAAAACTTAACTTCCTTAATACAGATTTAGAATTTTTGTTTGTAGAATGAATCAGTGCTTACAGGTATATAATGTCTGTTCTGTATTATGAAGAAATATAGAAATTATAAAACATGTATATGTATCTAACCTGATTCTCTTCTGTGTGTTATATTGAGCTATCAGGCACCGTGTATAACACAACCATTGCAAGGTATTTCTCTTAACTCATTCTTCACCTCCCCTTCTGCTGGTGCTTCACCACAACTCCAAAAAATTTCTCTTGCTATCACATCCACTCCAGGTGATTTCCTCCATTCTTAATATAATAACTTCTCTCATGCCATCCATTGATAATATTTCTTGGACTGTATTTTCCTTCACCCCCTGACAATTCTCATGCATGATTTTAACGCTTCATTCCTGGAATTTCATACCATCAGCTCTGCCAGATGCTCCCTCCCAGTGATTCAACACCTCGTCTCCTGTAGTCAAAAGTATCTTCCCTCAACTATTCTTACTTACTTCTCATACTTTTCCACCCCTTTCGTTTTGTCTTATCTTCCACCAACGTGTCTTATCTTCCACCAACGTGTCTTATCTTCCACCAACGTGTCTTATCTTCCACAAACGTTTAACATCTTATAAAGTCTCATCTTTCTTCCCTTAAAATCTTCATTCTTTCATCACATTCTTTGTGCTTTTGTTTCATCATGTCTCTAACTTTCTCGGGGAAATTCAACTGAAATTTTATATTTGCCACACTTTTGTTTTTCATCGCCTACTTTACTTCTTCATCCATTACAAAAACGTCCGCTTCCTCTTCTCACGAACTGTGCTGCACTTATGATACTTTCCTTACCTTCACAACATCATTATTCGTGCGTCCATTCTCAGCCAGTCTTCGTGTATGTACGTACCTAAGCGCCCCTGAACTACACATCGCATCGACCGTAAGCCCCAGTGCGGCCTTACCCCAGTCTTGCCTTATATCTCAACAGTCACTTGAGTGTCTTTGCATCTTGAATTACTTCTGACAAGTCCATGGTTCCCCGTTCTCCAGATGAGAGATTAGCACACACACACACACACACACACACACACACACACACACACACACGTCTCATAATCTCCCTCTGTATAAATTTCTTGAGTCCCACCTGTAGGCATACCCTTCTTCCTATCTCTTATCTCATCCAAGAATGTTCTTTATCTTCGTTGGTATCATTATCGTATTAGAGATAAGGATCTCATCCTTATCTTCAGTATTACTGAAGATTTGATCCTGCGCTGAGGACTGGTCTGTTCATCTTCTGTTGGCAATTTGTTGCAATGTTGAACTGGTTCATTTACATCAACACAGATCATATCATCAGCTCAACGAACAGTATTTTCCATCGGTATTGGATGGTTTACAGCCTGTTTTTGGACTCCACTGAACCACATGGCATCAATTCTGGCCAGAACCAAACCTATTGTCATGTATGATTCATCATAAATGCTACAACAGAACTCTAAAAAAAAATTCTCCATTTTCTAATTGATTTCTGTTGCGTTGGAGGAAAATGGATAGAGGAAGCTGCGCTTGTTGATGGATTACTGTTAATTTCCAGGAAATTTTAACGTAATATAAAACAATTCTTTTTTTTTTTAACGTTTCACAACATTTTCGTCTACAGACCTTATGAGCTTATATCAGCTTCCAGTTAAATGTACAGAGAAAGATAATAAGAATCAGAGATTTTCCATCTTATTTCGAGCATCTCCGCTACAGGCCCAACTGCCCTACGCCAAACCCTGATTTAAGGTGCCGTATCTTCCTCCACAACTGCATCAGTGATGAAGAATGCCCTGGCAGCGACCACTACTGCTGCCCAACCAACTGTGGCAACACCTGCGAGCAGTCACGGTACATCAAGCACTAGTGAGTAACGCAATCTTCTATGTCTTTGGATTTAATCCTTTATACAACTCTATTAAAGTAGATTAGATAATCAAATGATAATAATAGACTGTTGTCTGATATCACACACCTGTTTATAATACTTTTCTGAGATACTTTTTCTTTTTTGCAGTTAATCATCTGGCCCACAGAACCATAACCTGTACAAAACTCCAAGGTATCCATATTTTGCTTTCGTCTTTGTGACAATTTCTTTTAATGGCTCTCATTACCATTCCATCATACGACTTATTTCCTCCAGTTCATGAGTATATATATGTATATATATATATAAATATATATATACATATATATATATATATATATATATATATATATATATATATATATATATATATATATATATATATATATTTTTTTTGCTTTGTCGCTGTCTCCCGCGTTTGCGAGGTAGCGCAAGGAAATAGGCGAAAGAAATGGCCCAACCCACCCCCATACACATGTATATACGTACGTCCACACACGCAAATATACATACCTACACAGCTTTCCATGGTTTACCCCAGACGCTTCACATGCCCTGATTCAATCCACTGACAACACGTCAACCCCGGTATACCACATCGATCCAATTCACTCTATTCCTTGCCCTCCTTTCACCCTCCTGCATGTTCAGGCCCCGATCACACAAAAGTGTTTTATATATCTGGGAGTTGATTTGGCAGCGGATGGAACCATGGAAGCGGAAGTGAATCATAGTGGGGGAGGGGGCGAAAGTTCTGGGAGCGTTGAAAAATGTGTGGAAGTCGTGAACATTATCTCGGAAAGCAAAAATGGGTATGTTTGAAGGAATAGTGGTTCCACCAATGTTATATGGTTGCGAGGCGTGGGCTATGGATAGAGTTGTGTGGAGAAGGGTGGATGTGCTGGAAATGAGATGTATGAGGACAATATGTGGTGTGAGATGGTTTGATCGAGTAAGTAATAATAGGGTAAGAGAGATGTGTGGTAATAAAAAGAGTGTTGTTGAGAGAGCAGAGAACGATGTGCTGAAATTGTTTGGACTTATAGAGAGAATGATTGAGGAAAGGTTGACCAAGAGGATATATGTGTCAGAGGTGGAGGCAACAAGGAGAAGCGGGAGACCTAATTGAAGGTGGAAGGATGGAGTGAAAAAGATTTTGACCGATCGGGGCCTGAATATACAGGAGGTCTTACGAGGAAGGAAATTCCCCAGGAGATAACGGGGTGGGGGCCTGACAGTGGACTTCGGAAATGTTGAAATACTTATCAAACTGAGTTAAGAGAGAGAGAGAGAGAGAGAGAGAGAGAGAGAGAGAGAGAGAGAGAGAGAGAGAGAGAGAGAGAGAGAGAGAGAGAGAGAGAGAGAGAGAGAGAGAGAGAGAGAGTTGAGATCGAGCCTTCAGAATTGTGAATAAAGATATTCTAATGTATTTTACGAACTTTTATTAAGTTGTGGATGTTACATTTCTCTGAAGAATCACAAACATTTGCTTAGTCGTCAGCATCAATATCGGACATAAAATATACGAGGAGATAAACCATATAGGCATGATTCCTATATTATATGCGTCCTGGGACATATTGTGATGCGCTGGGACATATTGTAGCGTGTTAGGACATACTGCAGCATGATGGGATATACTGTTGCAGGTTAGGGCATACTGTAGTGTGCTGGGACATATTGTACCGTCGTGGGAGATCCTATAGCGTGATGGGACATACAGTGGCGTGCACAGCTGATGGTACTCTAGCACGGCTGAGGACACTTTAGCACGGCTGAGGATACTTTAGCACGGTTAAGGATTCTTTAGCACGGCTAAGTGCACGCCAACATGGCTGAGGACACTTCAGCACGTCTGAGGAAACTCTAGCACGGTTGAAGACACTTTATCACAGCTGAGGACACTCAAGCATAGCTGAGACATTGTATCATGCCTCGGGACGCTAGCACGGCTGAGGACAATCTATCTCAGCTAAGAACGATCCGACATGAAAGAGGAGAGTCTAGCATAGCTGAGTGTAGTCTAGCATGGTTCAGTACACTCTAGTACAGTTGAAGGCACTGTAGCATATCTTAGGACATTCTAGTATGACTGAAAGTACTATCATGGCCCCGGACACTCTAGCATGGCTGAGGACTTTCTAGCACAGCTGATGGACGTCAAGAGTACACCGTATAACATGGCAACGTCTAGCGTCCTCTCCCACCAGGAAGACGCAACAACAGCAGCAGCAGTTCAGCAGGTCAATACGACACGGTCACCACACATTAACTTTGTGATGTCACAATGAACCATTCTATGAACATCAAGATTAGAACATAAGAACATCTGATCTGGTTACATCATTAGTGTTGTTGGCGAGCCAGAAAGGCTTACCATAACGGGAGGTAATGCAGTAGGCGAAGAAAGGCGTGTGTCAACAGCACGTTCTGACGATGTCCCGCTACTGTTCAGTTGGGTGAGAAACGACGACTTAGTCGTACCCTTGGGCGAATCCAGAGGAAGAGTCCCATGGGATAAGATTCCCCTAAGCTCTAGTCCCAGTGCTAACTTTAAATTTCCTCGGCCCAGTGCGCGCTGAGCGAGCGTCCAAGTACACCGGTGCTAAGCGTTTTGAACACAGCTTTCCACCCAGGAGAGACTCATTCCTTATATCACACTTGTTACTACAGTAGTTACGATACTGGAGTTTACGACGCGTCATTGACGTAACATTGTGTGTCTTTCCCATGACCGAGAGGCGACCATCTGTCACTTGTCGTACTGCATGAGACAGGCTGCATGACAGGAGGGTTTGGGACAGGCATCTTACAACTTGGGCCACTGTCTGGGACCAGCTTCATGACGATAAGTTATCGTGCAGGTATTCCCCTCAGGTCTTCTGCCCTTGAACTCGTACATCCTAACATAACTTGACCATATTTCGTGACTCCGGGAAGTCCCACAGCTGTCTGCTTGACCTTGGCTGGAGAACTGTGGACGTCCAAGTGGATCTCTCCTTCAATGCTTTCTACCACCATTACCTCGGTGTTGCTCCTCGTACCTTCTACCACTGAGTATTCTCCACTCGTGCTCATGTCCTGCAACCTTGAGCAGGAGAAGGTGACCCTTGAGCACGTCAGGAAGAGCCTTAAGTACGACCCTGCGACCCCTGTGCATGATATATATATATATATATATATATATATATATATATATATATATATATATATATATATATATATATATATATATATATATATATATATATATGGGTAGATTCCCTCCTCCTCTCCTGTCATATATGAATAAAAATCCAGGTTTTTATTACCTAGCTACAGATACGTGCTCTAATACAGTCCAAGGCACGTGTTCTAATCCAGCCATAGACACGTGTTCTAACAAATCTATAACGACAACTTTATTCATTATCCTGGGTTGAGCGCGGCGTGTGGCCAGACCAGAGTTCAACCTCTTCATCTGACAAAGTAATCTGCCTAAAACCATCACAACCTTTTTCGAAGCCACAAAAGAATGACAACACATCCACTGACTCAAACTGGACATCTGGACCTCTGGACATGTTGGAGTGATGTTAGTTACATACATAAACAATCATGTGAAACTGATCGAACGTCCCACCTGGTCTATGAACAGTCTAGCTGGGTCGAACATTTCTTACCGTCCTCAGTCAGTCTGGTCGTTTCATCTGGCTAACACACTCACGTCTCCATCCCGGCCACTCCGTCCCTCACCCAGGGAAACATTGCCAGTAAACCACATAATACCTGGCTGGTCCCACTGGTCGTCAGCTCAGATGAGCACTACACCACGCCAGACCCACGACCATGGTATTCCCAAACGCCTCTTACACATTCAACTCTGGGGAAATCCAGCCAGGCGTTTGAAGGTAGAGCTTCTCACGGCACTTGGGAAGTTATGTGAGAGAGAGAGAGAGAGAGAGAGAGAGAGAGAGAGAGAGAGAGAGAGAGAGAGAGAGAGAGAGAGAGAGAGAGAGAGAGAGAGAGAGAGAGAGAGAGCAGTAGACAAAGAGAGAGACAGAGACACGGAGGGAAAAAGATGAATATTTCATGTCTCCACAGTGGACAGTCCTCGACACATCGTGCAACACTTTTACCAACTTAACGTTCAACAGTCTCGCTCCTCTGTGTCCAGGAATTCCATCACAGCTCAGGCTGGTGGAGTGGAGGTCTGCCTCTGTAGTGACGACCAGGGGGCGTTCACCTCACCCCCCCTCCCTCCCACGCACCGTGTTAAATAGTGACAAGACTGGAGAACCTTGTGGCTCAACCAATGCCCAGAGACATTCGATTATCATCTTTTTGACAATAGCTATCTATCTATCTTTATAACCCATGTGTCTGTGTCAGTTCATCTGATCATTATGACTTGTGTGTTTCCTTGTCTGTATATCCTGAGTGGTAAGTATAGGTTGTGAGGCTCACGGTCAGTGCCCCGGCAGGTGTGATGGTCGGGAGCTGTCGGTGGTGTGAGCCACAAGTGTTCCCCTTCATAACACTTGCCTTGGGTCTGTCGATGCCATGATGGCCAGACACATCAGAGATGGAGGTAGTTTCCTATCATAGTAGATGATTGACAACTTTAGCTTAACTAGATCTCTGACCTACAACTGATAATGTTATCATTAAGCAAATGATAAGAATAATGAAATAATGATAAATATTACATACAAAAAAATCAGTGCTTTTATACATGCAAGACACAAGACATTCTGACCCTATTAGATCAGGATTTGAATATTCCTTTAATGAACATTATAAACCATCTTGAAAACAAATGTCTACCTCACCACCAGGAGGACCAGCACAGCAGAACACTTACGAAGACATAAGTGATTTATACACCAGAGCTCGACCCCCACACACTCATGATAATAGGAGGATCCGTCATGTGAATAAGGTGCTGGTGGATATACTGGCTGAGGCAAACATTGACGTGTATTTCAGAAGGATCGTATGTTTATACCAGCAGACTGTTTCCATCCACGTAATGCATTGTACAAAATAAAATCAGTTTACAATATAAAGAAGTTATGCCACCTGGGTGCCATAAACTCCCCACACCACCTGGGTACCATATACTCCCCACACCACCTGGGTGCCATATACTCCCCACACCACCTGAGTACCATATACTCCCCACACCACCTGGGTACCATATACTGCCCACACCACCTGAGTGCCATATACTCCCCACACCACCTGGGTACCATATACTCCCCACACCACCTGGGTGCCATATACTCCCCACACCACCTGAGTGCCATATACTCCCCACACCACCTGGGTACCATATACTCCCCACACCACCTGGGTACCATATACTCCCCACACCACCTGAGTGCCATATACTCCCCACACCACCTGGGTACCATATACTCCCCACACCACCTGGGTACCATATACTCCCCACACCACCTGGGTGCCATATACTCCCCACACCACCTGGGTACCATATACTCCCCACACCACCTGGGTGCCATATACTCCCCACACCACCTGGGTACCATATACTCCCCACACCACCTGGGTGCCATATACTCCCCACACCACCTGGGTGCCATATACTCCCCACACCACCTGGGTGCCATATACTCCCCACACCACCTGGGTGCCATATACTCCCCACACCACCTGGGTGCCATATACTCCCCACACCACCTGGGTACCATATACTCCCCACACCACCTGGGTACCATATACTCCCCACACCACCTGGGTGCCATATACTCCCCACACCACCTGGGTGCCATATACTCCCCACACCACCTGGGTGCCATATACTCCCCACACCACCTGAGTACCATATACTCCCCACACCACCTGGGTACCATATACTCCCCACACCACCTGGGTACCATAAACTCCCCACACCACCTGGGTGCCATATACTCCCCACACCACCTGGGTGCCATATACTCCCCACACCACCTGAGTGCCATATACTCCCCACACCACCTGGGTACCACATACTCCCCACACCACCTGGGTACCATATACTCCCCACACCACCTGGGTTCCATACATTCTCTTCTTTTATTAATACAAAAATCATTTAGCTCAACACTGAACAATGGATTTTCTTATTTCAATCAAACTTTTCTCCTTGAACTGTGCATCTTCCGTGCAACAAATCCATTACATCTACGACACGCAGGGAATACGTGGGCAGTACTCTTCCCCCATCCCCATCCACTCATATACACATATACATACATATACAGAGACACATATATATGTACATATTCATACTTGCTTGTATTCATCCATTCTTAGCGCTACCCCGCCCCACAGAGGGCATTGAAGATTTGGCCTCGATTATAGCATTCACTTACCTGTGTCGTCTCATCTAACATAAGAAATAAAGATATTTGTTCAAGTAAATTGTTGGTGAAAGTGATTATTCGTAAATGTGAAGGTGCCTCAGGTCGCTGTGAAGTCAACAAGGTTATGGCTTCTATATATTTGCTGACTCAGAGGAGGAGGATAAAAAGGTTTACCTCCCTGATGACGCAGGTAGGATAAAGAAGTTGAAATATAATGTGAGGAAAAGTAACGCTGGTTCGTGAAGGTGGCGAGATCATCAGACTGAATGAACAATGAACAACTGAAACTTGTAAATGAACTTAGATATCTAAGATCCGGGTTTAGTATGGATGCCGGTGGGGGAGTGTGATTCGGGAGTATGGTCTTGCATGAATAACAACTGGATGTACACTGAGAACTCTGGTGGAATGGCAAGAAACGAATGTGCTAGAAGTGTACAAGAAATATCTTTCGCAACTGTTACGTGTAGATGTGACACACATAATACGTAGGTCAAAAATAAAATAACTGCCGATGGACATCTTGTTTCAAACAGTTGGAGTAATAACAACAAATGAAGGATGGAGATATACGAAGGACGTGTAGTATTAGAAGAGAAAATCACAAGAAATGATCATGGATAAACAATTCTTGAGATGATACGGTAATGTGGAATGTAGTACAGACGATAGATTTGTGAGAGAGCTATGTAGCAGTGCAGGTGAGGGTACTAGGAGAGGATAGACCACGGAAGATATGAGTAGGTGTAGAAGGACGTAGATTATAAGCAGAGATTTGTCAGAAGAAAGTTTTAGAGCAAAGGTTTGGCGTAGAATACAATGAAAACATCTTTTTCTTTATAGAGAAACTGTGACCCGACATGTCTGACTTAGTTGGAAATGAAAATGTGATAGAAATATCATATTAGTTTGCAGATCCCTGATTCACTATAACACAGTGGGCGTGAGCAGAGGCTGTGAGGCAGCGGGTGAGTGACCTGACCCAGTTGCGAGTATGACTGGCTTAAGTGACAACTGACAAAGAAACGTGTAGATCGAAATCATGGCCATAGAGATAACTGTCAGAAATATGTGGTCAGAATTTTGCAGTGGTTACAATACATGGTCGAGAGTAGCTTAACTGTTTCTACTGGTGTCGGTGTGTGTGTGTGTGTGTGTGTGTGTGTGTGTGTGTGTGTGTGTGTGTGTGTGTGTGTGTGGTAACAGGTTATTGCTTGCTCTGGGTTGACAAACTTTACCTCACTAACCCTATTGGTCCTAGGCCAAGCCAAGACTAACAGTGTAGAAGACTGTACATCTAAGGGTTTGTTTAATTGCGTATTTATGTTTAAGTTTAGAGAGTCATAATAACTACATAATTTGGCCACAACGGTGTTTGACGAGTTTCAGCTAGAATCCGTTGACCCTCTGTTGTCTGTTTATGCTTAATATCAGTAGTTCTACCATCGTCACTGTTTCTGTTGTGGTGTAGGGATACCACACGGAATTCTAGTGATAAAAAGGCCTTTACGGTGCCATCGCTAGCGAGGTACGCCATCCTGAGCCACTAGCAGATCAAGCTCAGAAAGACTGAGATATTCAGTACAATCCTGCAGGGCAACACCAGCATTGCCATAAATAAATCAACTATGGAGGAATCATGAGCCATTGATGCCAATGAACAAACGCCAACACAACAGTAGAAACTCTTGAGACAACAGTAGGAAAAACATGACGGACAGCACTGCCTGCCCAGTGACACACATAGCCTCGTCCATGAAACTGGGTGATGTTAGTTCCTGGAGCCACAGGTCATTTCCCGCCAGAATGCCGTGGGTGAGACAACAATATAAAAATGACGACTCAACCATAAACTAACCTCAGGCTTACGAAATACAAATCTCAAGAACAGTTATTTGATGAGGGAAGAACAGAAAACATGCTGGGCGAGACTCACGTCACCTTAACATAATATTGAAGATACACACAGACGAGTTAGCCAAAGCTGGCGTGAAAGAATCGACCACAGCGATAGAAATGATGGCGCGGGTCCACCGCTGCCGTCAGTAAGACAAAATGCAGAAGGGCACAAAAATCGGGAGAGTTTATTGAATAAAGAAAAAAAAACTTAACGAAAAGATGTAAATTGACACAAAAACTTTTGCAAGTGTACAGTGAACGAATAAAGAAGTGAGAAGTCATCTCTGACCGGTCTGTATCATCGTCAGTTAACAAACCAGTAATCTCGTCAAAGAATTTCTCACGTCAAAGGAGTCATCCTCTCACTGCTACTGAGTGTAGCACATCCTTGGAGCATCAGGAGCCCCTGGGAAAGGGGTCCTTGGTTAATCATAAACAAGTAAAATGACAGTCCAAAGTGTAAGAGGACCTCTCCACACTCCCCTTGTGGTCGCCTGTGGACGATCCACTGATCACCCAGACTTGGCTGACCCGGGGCACATCATCTTACGCTCTCGCCCCACACAGATCCACCATCACCCTCCTGTGTCCATGTATTGTACCCACTGTACGCTCCATGCTGGCCTCCACCTACCCCCAGCTATGTGTCCTTCACCCACACCATCACAGGTCCACCCTCACCCTCCTATGTCCATGTATTGTACCCACTGTACGCTCCATGCTGGCCTCTACCTACCCCCAGCTATGTATGTGTCCTTCACCCATGCTCTCACTGTTATGTTTTGTTTATGTTTAGCTTTATATAACTAGACAAACCTTGAATATTACATCGGCGTAGTTCATTGAAAAATCACGGATGAATGTAAGACTTGAGAGCAGCGACTCTGATCATTTCCACCAGCAACTGGGGAAAATTTCAGGAGTCTTGCCAGTTCGATTAGTCAATAATTGTATAAAGAATTTCATTTTACTAAATATGGGAACCTGGCTACGTATTGCTCTGCTTCCGTGCCTGGCTACCTAACAGCATCTAGACATAGCCACATTTTCCTCGTCTGTGCTTATGATAATCGTAGTCTAAGTACAGTGGAGGCTAAGCCACTTCCCCTCCACCTCCCACTTCACCTCAGACCCAGCAGAAGCCTCAAGGCTGCCGGATATGTAAGCTCCTCCCACTAAACGTACGTCAGGTCTGGTATACTGGAATTCCCAGCGACTTTGAGGTCAGTCGATCTGTAGTATGAAGTCGGCAGCCGGTGTGTGGCCAGCAGACGGGAGACGGACGCACGATAGCTCAGACACACTCACATCTGCTCCACCACTCAAGATGGCGATCTTTCCCCTGTTGGCTCTGCTGTGTGGGGTGAGTACTCATCACAAGTCTTGACACTTGTGACCATATTGTCACTGATGTCGTATGACACTTTACTCCTCCAGACGTAGCTCCTTCCTTGGTACGGTCTAAGTTCATATGGTACATTAACAGCGTTTCAAAGGTGAGTCATTTGCTCGGATCACCTGTACTATAGTAAGGTAATGGTGGTCTTTAACGATGTGTTCATCAAGCTGGTGTGCCCATTGGTTTCTACACTCAACATCATGTCTTTGGTTGTCACATCATCACTGTATAAAAGTACGTGGCATGTTAGCCTCTCACAACACAAGGTCATGGTTGGTGGAAGAACTAACACATCCTTGTCATAGCCCGTGGCTCCGCGAACCCAAGCAAACACTCACCCAGCAGGTTTTCTGTGATCCTGATGAGTTTTTGTTAACTGTTGCCACACACACACACACACACACACACACACACACACACACACACACACACACACACACACACAGAGTGCCCCTACAACGACTGGTCTAATGTTTCTCATTTCCCAGGTAGTGATGGGAGCATCAGCTGTATCGCCCCCCTACTATAAAGTTCCTCAATCGTAAGTGTTACGTCTTGTTTGTTATATATCATATATAGCTTTCTGATCTGGGTCTCCTTGTATATAGGCAAAACTCCACACACACACACACACACCCACACACACATAGCTCTGCAACTCATGCCTTCAGTATGAACAATATACACACTATAGTATGAGCAGCCACAACATCAATATACACAGTACAGTATGACCAACCACAAGATGTTGAATTCCATATTGTATTTATCTTTTCATCTGATATTTTCCTATTCTTTATCTTCATTATCAGATATCGTCTGCTGACACACTGACTCTGTCAGCACGTACTAAACACAGACATGTTGATCAGTCATCCATTATCAACAACTACTTTAACACACTGTTATGTCTCTCTTTCTTACCTGCCACTAGTGATAATCACTGATCCCTGAAAGTTGGCTCGTAACCTTCGCTCCTGTCCCTTCATAATGCAATGTTTGTCCCTTCATAATGCAATGTTTGTCCCTTCATAATGCAATGTTTGTCCCTTCATAATGCAATGTTTGTCCCTTCATAATGCAATGTTTGTCCCTTCATAATGCAATGTTTGTCCCTTCAATAGTGCAATGTTTGTCCCTTCATAATGCAATGTTTGTCCCTTCATATTGCAATGTTTGTCCCTTCATAATGCAATGTTTGTCCCTTCATAGTGCAATGTTTGTCCCTTCATAATGCAATGTTTGTCCCTTCATAATGCAATGTTTGTCCCTTCATAGTGCAATGTTTGTCCCTTCATAGTGCAATGTTTGTCCCTTCATAGTGCAATGTTTGTCCCTTCATAGTGCAATGTTTGTCCCTTCATAGTGCAATGTTTGTCCCTTCATAATGCAATGTTTGTCCCTTCATAATGCAATGTTTGTCCCTTCATAATGCAATGTTTGTCCCTTCATAGTGCAATGTTTGTCCCTTCATAATGCAATGTTTGTCCCTTCATAATGCAATGTTTGTCCCTTCATAATGCAATGTTTGTCCCTTCATAATGCAATGTTTGTCCCTTCATAATGCAATGTTTGTCCCTTCATAGTGCAATGTTTGTCCCTTCATAGTGCAATGTTTGTCCCTTCATAATGCAATGTTTGTCCCTTCATAATGCAATGTTTGTCCCTTCATAATGCAATGTTTGTCCCTTCATAATGCAATGTTTGTCCCTTCATAATGCAATGTTTGTCCCTTCATAATGCAATGTTTGTCCCTTCATAATGCAATGTTTGTCCCTTCATAATGCAATGTTTGTCCCTTCATAATGCAATGTTTGTCCCTTCATAATGCAATGTTTGTCCCTTCATAATGCAATGTTTGTCCCTTCATAATGCAATGTTTGTCCCTTCATAATGCAATGTTTGTCCCTTCATAGTGCAATGTTTGTCCCTTCATAATGCAATGTTTGTCCCTTCATAATGCAATGTTTGTCCCTTCATAATGCAATGTTTGTCCCTTCATAATGCAATGTTTGTCCCTTCATAGTGCAATGTTTGTCCCTTCATAATGCAATGTTTGTCCCTTCATAGTGCAATGTTTGTCCCTTCATAATGCAATGTTTGTCCCTTCATAATGCAATGTTTGTCCCTTCATAATGCAATGTTTGTCCCTTCATAATGCAATGTTTGTCCCTTCATAATGCAATGTTTGTCCCTTCATAGTGCAATGTTTGTCCCTTCATAATGCAATGTTTGTCCCTTCATAATGCAATGTTTGTCCCTTCATAATGCAATGTTTGTCCCTTCATAATGCAATGTTTGTCCCTTCATAATGCAATGTTTGTCCCTTCATAGTGCAATGTTATGTTCATGTTACATTTAACATTAATGTTGAGATCCATGTTTTGAATCCTCTTCCAGGCCATTCTGCCCACCTCAAGGCAAACAGTACGGTTTCTTTTGTGATAACAATTGCTCCAGTGATCAGGACTGTGAAGAAAATAAGTACTGCTGTTCTCTTCATTGTGGCAACACTTGTCTGGGGAAATATCAGGCCACATACTCGTAAGTTCTTCATGTATTGAGTTATGAATGGAAGATTTAATTCAGAGAACTTGTTACCATACAGAGACTTGTGATCATCAAGTTCAACACCAGTTTGAAAACTTAACTTCCTTAATACAGACTCGGAATTTTTGTTTGTAGAATGAATCAGTGCTTACAGGTATATAATGTCTGTTCTGTATTATGAAGAAATATAGAAATTATAAAACATGTATATGTATCTAACCTGATTCTCTTCTGTGTGTTATATTGAGCTATCAGGCACCGTGTATAACACAACCATTGCAAGGTATTTCTCTTAACTCATTCTTCACCACCGCTTCTGCTGGTGCTTCACCACAACTCCAAAACATTTCTCTTGCTATCACATCCACTCCAGGTGATTTCCTCCATTCTTAATATAGTAACTTCTCTCATGCCATCCATTGATAATATTTCTTGGACTGTATTTTCCTTCACCCCCTGACAATTCTCATGCATGATTTTAACGCTTCATTCCTGGACTTTCATACCATCAGCTCTGCCAGATGCTCCCTCCCAGTGATTCAACATCTGGTCTCCTGTAGTCAAAAGTATCTTCCCTCAACTATTCTTACTTACTTCTCATACTTTTCCACCCCTTTCGTTTTGTCTTATCTTCCACCAACGTGTCTTATCTTCCACCAACGTGTCTTATCTTCCACCAACGTGTCTTATCTTCCACAAACGTTTAACATCTTATAAAGTCTCGTCTTTCTTCCCTTAAAATCTTCATTCTTTCATCACATTCTTTGTGCTTTTGTTTCATCATGTCTCTAACTTTCTCGGGGAAATTCAACTGAAATTTTATATTTGCCTCACTTTTGTTTTTCATCGCCTACTTTACTTCTTCATCCATTACAAAAATGTCCGCTTCCTCTTCTCACGAACTGTACTGCACTTATGATACTTTCCTTACCTTCACAACATCATTATTCGTTCGTCCATTGTCAGCCAGTCTTCGTGTATGTACGTACCTAAGCGCCCCTGAACTACACATCGCATCGAC